>NC_079218.1:18358884-18596384 GCF_029633865.1 Lampris incognitus
AAAAAAAAAAAATCTGTCTTGGACATGTCTTAACCAGATCAGGAAGAAAGATTATGTATGTGTATGTGTGTGTGTGTGTGTGTGTGTGTGTGTGTGCGTGTATATATATATATATATATATATATATATATATATATATATATATATATATATATATATATATATATATATAATTTATTTTTTTTATTCAAAGGTTCTGAGATCGTTGTTGTGCATTGTTTTCTGTCTTGCGTTCACTCAAATGTCCCATTTCGCAGTATCAAACAGCTAATTGTGGCACAGCTCCAGATTCTGTATAATTGTTCTGCCCATGAGTAAACTCATGTCACAGGACCACTTTGCCCCCATTCTAGCCTCTGTACACTGGTTGTCTGTAAGCTGAATTCAGTTACTGAAACAGAGTGTACCCTAAGATCCCCAGGCCCCAGCCAGCCAGAACAAAATCCCTGAGTATTTTTGCCATACAGGCCCCAAGGCCACTAAAGCTGCCTGAAAAGAAAATTGGCTGGCAAATTCAATGTAATCTGTCCAATCACATACATACATACATACATGCATGCATGCATGCATGCATGCATGCATGTATGTATGCATGTATGTATGTATGCATGTATGTATGTATGTATGTATGTATGTATGTATGTATGTATGTATGTATGTATGTGTGTGTGTGTGTGTGTGTGTGTGTGTGTGTGTGTGTGTGTGTGTGTGTGTGTGCATGTATGCATGTATGTATCTCCCTCTCACCCTTTTTCAGGTGGTGTGTGTTTTCCTCAAGCTCGGGTCCTCTACCAGAGGCCTGGGAGTTTGAGGGTTCTGCACAGTATCTTAGGAACAAGGTTGCCACACTGGTTCCTAGAATCTGCTGGAGCCAATATATATACCGATCAGCCAAAACATTAAAACCACCTGCCTAATGTTGTGTAGGTCCCCTTCATGCTGCCAAAACAGCTCTGACCTGTCGAGGCATGGACTCCACAAGACCTCTGAAGGCATCCTCTGGTATCTGGCACCAAGACGTTAGCAGCAGATCCTTTGAGTCCTATAAATTACGAGGTGGGGCTCCCATGGATTGGATTTGTTTTTCCATTGAGATCTGGGGAATTTGGAGGCCAAGGCAACACCTTGAACTCTTTGTCATGTCCCTCAAACCATCCCTGATCAATGTGTGCAGTGTGACAGGGAGCATTATCCTGCTGAAAGAGGCCACTGCCATCAGGGAATACTGTTGCCATGAATGGGTGCACCTGGTCTGCAACAATGTTTAGGTAGGTGGCACGTGTCAAAGTCACATCCATATGGAGGCCAGGGCCCAATGTTTCACAGTAGAACATTGTGCAGGGCATCACACTGCCACCGCTGTCTTGCCTTCTTCCCATAGTGCATCCTGTTGCCATCTCTTCCCCAGGTAAATGGTGCACACACATCTGAATGTCCATATCATGTAAAAGAAAATGTGACTCATCAGACCAGACCACCTTCTTCCATTGCTCCGTGGTTCAGTTCTGATGCTCACGTGCCCATTGTAGGCACTTTTGGCAGTGGACAGGGGTCATCACGGGCACTCTGACCGGTCTGCGGCTACACGGCCCCATACACAGCAAGCTGTGATGCACTGTGTCCTGACACCTGTCTATCACAGCCAGCATTAATTCTTTCAGCAGTTTGAGCTACGTAGCTCTTCTGTGGGATGGGACCAGGTGGACTAGCCTTCGCTCCCCATGTGCATCAGTGAGCCTTGGGTGCCCATGAACCTGTCGGCAGTTCACCGGTTTTCCTTCCTTGGACTTTTAGGTACTGACCACTGCATACGGGAACACCCCACAAGACCTGCCATTTTGGAGATGGTCTGACCCAGTCGTCTAGCCATCACAATTTGGCCCTTGTCAAAGTCACTCAGATCCACGCTTGCCCATTTGTCCTGCTTCCAACACATCAACTTCAAGAACTGACTGTTCACTTGCTGCCTAATACATCACACCCCTTGAATGGTGCCATTGTAACGAGATAGTTATTCACTTACTTGTCAGTGGTTTTAATGTTTTGGCTGACCAGTATATATATATATAGAGAGAGAGAGAGAGAGAGAGAGAGAGAGAGAGAGAGAGAGAGAGAGAGATTATGTTATAGAGTGGTTTTAACTATTATTTCTCAATAATGAAATGGCCACTGATGCATTCCTACAACATTTCTACATAAATTGGCATGGTTAGGGTTCATTTCCTTTCCTTTTAAAAAAAAAATCTATACCCCCAGCTAAATTTGTAAAAATGCCCTCTCCACTCAATAGACTGATGATAAAATTCATTTATTTAATCGTTGCTTTTGTGTGTCAAGTCACGGAGGGCGGGTTTTGAGTGTTATTTGATTTCGGTGACAAAACAAGATGGATAAGAGCGTTTCATGTTGGTGAGGAAGCACACTGTCCGACGCTGCCTTGGAAGATTTGGAAGACAAAGACGCTGTGAAAGCTGAGCAGTGTGGGAAAATCATAAAAGGACGCAAGCGTGGTCCTTTTTTTCTTTTTCAAATGAATTTGCGATGCTTAAATTAGTGCTGCATTCAAATAAAAAAAAAATGTACAGGCCGGTAGTAGCTTTATATGGTGCCACTGTTTAATGTAGGTCAAAGTGGGTGACGGAAGAGTGTCCTCCCTTGAACCCGCGGTGTACGTCCATGTCACCGGCCTGCAGGTGGCGCACGCAACTCGGCTCCACGCCTGCGGTGCTGAACACCCCGTGTCCTTCTCTTTCTTAACAGCGAGAGATGGCGAGTCGTCCAAATCTTAAACCCATGTATCTCTTACAAGCGATGGAATCTCTCGGCGAAATGAACGCACGGAGTTTATGTTAAAAAAAAAAGAAAAAAAAGAAAGAAAGAAAAAAAAGAAAAAGGGAACCTTCCGTCGTACCCCGCACACGGTTCGCAGCCCGCGCGTTGCATTTGAATTACAGCGGCGTGTCCCGTAAGGACGGCGTCTAAAGCGTATAACCCCCTTTTTCTTCCATAACCTATTTTGTCTTGAAACGCTCCCCGGTCGGGTTGCCAAAAAAAAAAAAAAACTGCACAAATGTGAACTACCCAAACCGTGCGTCGCCGGATAACAACGACGCGGCACAAAACCCGTTTTTGCAAATGTAATATATAAATATTACCGCTCTCGGCTCATTATTCTAATGCGAACTACAGACAAGCGCGCACGCACACACGCACACCTGTCACTGTCTAGACAGGGAGGGGGGGGCATTTAGGCGGTGGGTGCGGGGGTATCCCACATGACCCATTACCGTTTTATTCCATGCCAGCCAGAATATGTTTGAAGGCACTGGATAACGATAATAATCAAAAACAAGAAGAGCTAAAAACAAAAAACAAAAAACAAAACAAAAACACAACAACCTCTCAACTCAATCTGATTGGTCAGTTAAAACGATACCGTTTTTTTTTTTCCTCCCAACTTGAGGTCAGCTCGGGACGTTAAAAAATAAATAAATGAGAAAATAGAAATGCGTAGAAAGTAAAAGGCACCACAGACAATCTAGTTTGTTGGTGCTTAAAAATGACTGGCAGCGCCATTGTCCAATAGGAAACCGTAATCCGGCTGGTGGCCTCTACTGGCAGCGGCGCGGTCCAATGCAAAGTTGGGACGAATGATGGACGCGTAACTCGTATTTGGCTGTCATTTTGATCCACACTGGGACAGTTTCGAGTTCATTCAGTTTACAACACTGGACTTGACAGTTTTTTTTCTCTAATCGATGGTCTTTGGTCGAATACGTCCGAGTGAAAGTATAATATTAGATCTGCAAGTGACTGGGGACGCACCATTTAGCGTTTGCAGAGGGACCTATCAGCGAACCAACTATATAGATTTAAATATATGCAACTATAAACGTCTCGGTGAGACGTTTTGAAGACCAACGTTTAATTTTCATTTTAAGAAATTGCTGACAGTTGTTACAGCGCTGGGTCAAACTTAAATATTTGGGTAGGAGGAACACGCTTCTCCCAGAGCCATAATGGAGGCAGTTTCAACGTCCCACTGTGCTCGGCGGGGAGGGTGTGCGGTCTACGATTGGGGCATAATAATGTTGACCGATTTATGATCCAACCTACACCGCTCAAGACAGTGCACTGTTCCAATTGTAGCTTAAGTGAAAAGGCGTGCCTGCCCAAAATATTCGATGTATAGTTAAAAAATGGGAGGGCACACTTGAACTGAGGTCCTCTATGAAGGTAGGCTGCAGCGTGTGTTTATTGATGAGATGAAAGAAGATGGAAGTGAGAAATGAAACAAAGTGAAGGAACATATTAAAAACTAGACGCTTTGTCCGGCAAAAACGGGGGGGAGCTGCGCAACGCTGTCTTCACTGTTGAACTAGCTTCGGAGTGCAGGTAAGAAATTAAAGAAAAGTACTGGGGGGCTGGGTGGGGGGGGGGACGGACGTGTCTTTATAATATCTGTGAGACTATTAATAATGTAAGAAAGACAGCAATTTCCCGATTCAGAGCCGAAATTTGCGTGTTCATATCGCGGTGTGATATCGCTAAAGGCGCCGATGCTTTACACGTAGTTCGCGCTGTATCTGCCAGCCAAATATGAAGCTTTAAGCGACAACATGATCGAAAACTTCATTCTTTCAATGACCTCAGCGGTTCGCTGAATTATAACGCATATGCGACTTGAAACGCGTTTGGGACCCAGCGTAGACTGCTGGGGGGCTTGTTGTCCATTTATATTCGACTACAAAACGCGCTGCCCAGGCATGACGCAAGTTGCCCATCTGTCATTATTCTCAACATGCCCATGTGCCCTTAGCTTACACTTTCAGATTTACTTAAGAGGCGGACATTAACCACTTAAGCGTGTACTACTCTCCTCAAACTGTGTCAGAGGTCTGTTTCAGTCAGTCAAATGCAGAAGGTGCACACATAAGTGGAAAGCTCACATTTTTCGAAATGATAAGCCCAGAACATCTGTGGCAGCCGACGTGCGCAAATGGCTTTTGGGTCAGCTATTTGAATTAGAAAATTCAGACCCCCCCCCCCCGCTATTTTAATGCGTTTCGATTTCTTTTAACTTGCCAAGACAGCAGCGCTGTTTCTGAAAAATAAAATAGGCTACATCACTGGGTATAGCGCACACTTTTAGTCAGACAGGCGTCTGGGCTATTTATAAAATGTAAAAATATATATATACGGTGTGGCATCGTCAAATTAAGTTATACTTATATCTGCGCGACAGACTACGTGTTAACCCATATGTACTCCACTGTTTCAGATTCACGATGAATCCAAACTGTCCGGCGTGTGGATTTTTGGTACCATGTTTGACCAAATGAATGGCCCTTCTTGTGGTCGTAATGTGCTTGTGGCCATATACGTCAAAATGTTTAAGGCTGGCCGCGAAATGGGTCGCTTCTCTGGTGTGAGTAAAGTTGTACGAGACAGGCTCCCTCCGTGCCTTTTGAGACCTTTTGTTGCAATAAATTCTTGGTGGACTTGAGAGTCCTTGGCTTTCAGTCGAGTCGGCTGCAACATTTAGAGGGACCCCGTAAATTAAAGTTCGGAGTTTTTTTTTAAATTGATGCTATTTTCGCCCGACAAATAAAGTATTGGCGAACAGGCTACGACCCCAAATTCACTGATAGGGCCGATAGAGCAAAATGTTCTTCGGTTCCGTGTGTGTGTGTGTGTGTGTGTGTGTGTGTGTGTGTGTGTGTGTGTGTGTGTGTGTGTTATTATAGTCAAATTGTGGCGCTAGGCGTTTTTAGTTGATCAATTATAGTTTGCGCAACGCAGCCACCCTTCCAGACAAGTGGATGTATTTGATCAATAAGCAGGCCGCTGGCCCGCCAAATCCAGAAGTGATGTGTGGGCACAAGTCGTTTCAGAAATCGTGGCGGCGGGGTCATTCCGCCCATTCACCCTTGAGGTGCGCGCACACCTCAAGTGGGCTGCAGCGGACTCGGGTCGTCGTCCAGGTGAACCTTGGAGTGCGCCGAGGCGCAGGAGTGATTTATATTGCAACGTGAGCTTATTGGCGGGATTTTGAGGGGGGGGGGACTTTAATTTTTCCGCATATAACCTATTGTTACTGCGTTGTCGACCGTGTTTGACCGCCCATATCTACTTACTACAAACATCGTTTTACATTCAGGTGTGCCTTTTTTTCTGTTTGTAGTTCACCTGACGTGCCTTCTTTAGGCCAACGCGAATACAGTTCGAGTCCCTGTTTGATGTGTATCCTCTCTTTTCTCAATGGGTGTGTTTTGAGAATCCAACACATGCAGCCCAGTGCAACGTGGTGCAACGTTTGGCACATATCTGGGTGTGAGACGAGCATTGGGAATAGTCAAATTCTGTCCTGCAGATTCCATCACACACATTGATTCGTTGTAGGCAGCGTGGGGGACAGCAATAGGATGACATTAAAAGTTGTCCTCATCGCAACTCGGGGCAAGTTATAACAACGGTAATAACAACATATCAACTCATAGGTTCCATCACCGTTCAGGAGAATAAAAATAGCTGTTTAAAAGAAGACCTTTACTTTGTAAGGAGACTTGTGAAGGGTAAATTCTTGTGAAAACACAAAGAGTATGTGGAATAAGAAAGACACCCATGAGCCTCAAGAATGTTTGCACCGTATCAGGTTTCCAGTTGCATCTGCACGAAGCCACTAATGATCATTTATATGTATGTATTCACACTTTCATTAATATTCATTGTGTTTGAGCCGTAGCCATTTGCCCACTTCCATGTCAACATTAAGACCCGCCCACATTTCACAAGTATTTATGAATATGTCTGCAGACCAGTGACACTCATTAATATATGAATGAGACCTAGCAGATTGAGACCTGCTCGATGTTGCATCTACCTCGTTAAGCAGGCATGGAGGCTTGTGAAACGGATATTCAAATAATATCCACCCAGAAGTCTGTCCTACTTTTCCTTTATCAAAGATCAACGGCTGTTCTCTCATCGAGAGGGCTTTGTTACCTTCTCCCTCACTCCACATTTAGCAAGTTGGATTTCACGTTCTTTTCTTTTTAATGACAAGTGCCTTTATATTTGAGAATTGCTGCCACACCTGGTTTCTCTGGCATTCAGGTTTTGGTATCATAAGCATGGCATATGTCCGTGGCATTCGTATTTGAATCACCAAAAAAGCTGATAGATGTTCCCTTTGAGCTGTTACATGCTTTCACTTGCTTATGTGGTGTCACGTAGATCAAAATACTTAAAAGATACAATGCCATATTAATGCAATCAGTGCTTCCTTTGAAACAATAGCTCACAGAAGCAACTATCGTTTGCATTTACTTGCGGCAGGTGACTATTCAAAAATAATTCTTAAAGTCATGGCTCCTCAAAGAGATATGAAAAAGAAAGATCTTTTAGCCTCTGAAATGTCACACATCTTGTATTTGCTTCTGTTCCTGCACATTTCGGTCATCTGTCTTATTTATTGTGGTGATGGGGATGTTGGTGGAGGCCCATAAAACTTACACAATCTAATCTTTTATAAAAAGACATTCATGGCTTTGGTCCATACCAACTTTTGAAGATTGTTATCCTTTTGTGCTTAAGTGGACAGCATTAAGTCTGGGCAACAGGAAACATGGATTAGAGAGAGCATGAAACATCTGGTATGAGTGGGACTTCAATTTACAACTTTGCAGTCTTCATCTCAGTCACCTGATGTACTCAGGGCTGCTTATTGTTCTCTTGGGATCCCCCCCCCCAGTTTGATGCAAATTTTCCATTCAATTAAGGTATACTTTTCAAGTGTAGTTGAAATGAAAACGTGTGCCATGCCCCGTGGTCTACTCACACGAAAGCTGAATGTTTGGTAGCACCTCTAGTGAACCAGGTATTCTTCATGTCAGAAAAACTTTACTTGATTGATTAGAGGATTTCAATTTGGTATTCTTGGTCGACTATTTTACCAGAGTACAAGACTAAACTTGAAAGTGCACAAAATGCCCTGCTCTTTTGAGATGATGTGGCACTCCATGTGCCCAGGTTGGAGCATGTTTAGCAGCATTTCCACAATACAGTAGAAATGCATCAATATACAGTAAATGGCCACATTGGCGTTTAGTCACGAGTGTCACTGTTTGCTATTTTTCCTGCCAAATTTTCCTTTGTCTTTGACAATGGTTCTGTGGTATGCTTTTGCCAAATGTTTCCACATAATGGTCATTACAAAGGTGGTTTCTCACAGATCAGATGTTATCCCTGATGTGATTGCCAACAGAATATTTGGAATACTTCATCTTAAAATCAAAAGTAGGTTACATTTTCAGCTACAGTAATGCAGAAAAACACTTTAATGGAGGGTCTGTCTACCTAAATAAACATTATTTGTTGTCCACCTAACAAAGTAATCAGATTTGAATTTGCTTACAAATTAACTCTGGGTTTGCAAAGATATATTTTTTTTTAATTTCAATTTCATGCCTGTAGCCAAGGTTTAACATTTACTGTTTTATGACAGTTTCAGTCGTAGCGCTGCATTTGACTCTCCACCCCTTTCCAAGATTAGAGGTATTGAATTATTTTATATCCATCTTTAAACCTTTTATGCCCTCGACTTGCAGAAACAAACCTGTGGCTAATGGCTAATCACCCGCAAATGGCTTCCAGACATTTAGCTTTGTGGATAGTTAAGACTGATGTAAACTGGAAAAGTGACTAGCTGTTACCTGTCTATCCAGCTTCAGACCTTCACAACACAACATACATTTTTCCATAGAGTGCGTCTATCTTTTGAAAAACTATATTCATATTTTTGGAAATGTCACTGATCAACGAGTATTCAACGACAAAATGCATCTGAACAGATAAAGGAACCTTGGTAGCTAAGGAAAGAAAATAATGCACAATGTACCCTCAAGGTGCATTATACAACCAAAAAAATCATGGTAGAAAAGATAAGGAAAAATGAAGACCACAAAAGGGTGACTATGCGAATTAGAAAATCCAGGTCTAGTAAGGTATTTTCTATGCCAAGTGCAACTGTGTTCTGTTTGAGAATACTAGAAGTGCTCCTGATGCTATCCCATGTGTACGTGAACAGATAGGTTATAATAAGTTTGCTTTTTTTTCTGCATAATGATCCATCAAGGGCTTCAAAATGGCTATAATTTGCATTCATAACTACTGATTCAATCTTCATGTCAGCTTTTCATTATTTGCTCCTGTGAGATATTATCCATAACCTTGCATTGGAAAAAGGTAGAAATGGTTTGCATAGTATGCTCGAAACAGTCTCCCAGGCAATCACCACTCAAAACTGATCAATATGCATTGAGACTTGCCATGAAAATGTTTACAGTCTCTTTACCCAGAACTCATCCTATGGCTTTCTTAAGTCCGGAGAGGACGCACACAGAAATGTGGCTATTATAAAGGCCCTGTATTATCAAACAGCTCGATGAGTCTGAAAAAGTAACTTCGTAGCATAACAGCTAACCTTGTGGCATTTTTTGTTTTAACCTTTTCAGATGACTTTTATTTCTTGCCTTTCATTCACTGGAGTAACACCCCCATCTCAACAGGAGCATGAAAACAGGCTGTAAGATTTCACTAGTGTTTGTGAATGTGACATATAATTGTTCTGGGCTGTTGTTCAGGTTGTATGACTATGCTTTACTCTTCAAATGGATCAACACAATTGACCTTGGATCAAACGTACCATAGTTTTATTACCAGTGTCACGTCTAGTGGCCTCTTCAAGTGTTAACTTAATCAGAACAATTTTCTAATGTTGTGGCCAAATAATGTGCAGCTGTGTGCCATGAAATTGTTTTTAAGAAAGTCATATCAGACAGGCAGTGATCAGTCTTTTGACCAAATTACAACCCATCTTTTTCAAACTGTTGTTCGGTTATATCGTGTATCATCGAATAAAGGAAATGGATGTTAATGTACAGATTTGGCAAGCACACACGTTTCTTCAAACTTTTTTTTTTTCCTATGAGTTTCAAGATTCGTGTTTTGCAAGTGAATTCTACTTCTCCAAAATCTCATTAATCCAATTCAAACCTGCTGCGAAAAAGTCTTTCTGGATCTTAGAAAAGCATTGTGTTTGCAGAAAAGCAATGGGCATGTACATAAAGTTAATCTCTACTGCCTCTCTTTAAACACATATACGCAGGCCCAGGCATTCAACTGATGTGAAAAATGTATCCTGGATTCTAATAGCCAAGTTGTAAGTTTGCCAAGGTGCATGTGCGTCCTCAGCTCACCCTGCTACCCATATGGTTTTCTACAAGTCATGGTGAGATCACTGCCTAGTTGGTAGGAAAAGTATCTGGAGAGAATTTTAGCGAAAGAGAAAAGAATAGACTCTTCAGTAACCTTTCAACAGATTATATCAAGAAGAAGTGTATGCTGTGTCATTTTTACTTGCGTCGTGGCTTCAGGAAGACTTTTTAAAACTTCATGTCAGTAAACAACAGTAACAGGAGCCAGGATTTTAGGAGTGTGAGCAGCCTCCCTCATGAAGGCACAGCGACAATGGTGCACACTGTACCGTGGGTAAACTTAAAGGGAATTATCTACACAATAGTAGTTGTGTTGTGGTTGAGCCACGAAAAATAAAGACTATTAGGACCTAAAAGTATTTCCACGGAATCCTAAACTTGTTGTTTTCTTCTTCTTTTTTTGTACTTCTTAAGTAATCTGTTAGTGTTCTGAAACATGACCACAGGAAATTGCTGGAAGACTTGTTTTAACATACTTTTCCAAGGAAATCTATGCTTTTTTTTTTCAAAGAAATTCTTGAGGGTTTATTTTTTTCTATTTTCCTTTTTTTTAATCGTGGAAATGAAACTTTAGTTATCTTTAGTGCTCTCTTAATTGTTCATCGCCCGGAAATAAATCGTGTTTAAAAACATTTCAGATATACTCTTTAAAGAAGCCGACACCTTCCACTCAGTATTGATTTTAAGCATTTGTCCTGACTGGTGCTTAAAGTGTAAACAATGTAAACAACAAGGCAGATATAGTTTAGCGGTGATGATTGTTACAGTTCTCGATCAGCGGGTCTATGAGGAAAAGGGAGATCATGCATGACCTGCTTGGTAACAGATTTTGAATGATAAAACACACTTTATAATAAAACTTACTGGGCTTGTTTGAGGTTCTGCTGCAGCAATTGTGATTTGGAGGAAAGCTAGGGTGACCTCTGTGTTGATCAACTTTGTTTGTTGACACAATAATGCCTGATCATGAGCTTCATACTTGTACATGACACATTTGCGAATGCTGACTCAATCCTCATGCCAGTTTTCATGAGGAGCAGATGAACAAAGTGGTTAGCCTATGTAGTAATTTCAGTAACTGTAGGAGTGGAACAGTGCAAATTTAATACAAATTTAAAACAAAGCTCCTTGTTGTGGTTTCCATTCTTAACTGAAAAACATGCACTATGATAATGCTGAACATGTGTGTTATAAAGATTGTTTTTCATAAACATCCCCATTTCATTCTTCTTCCTTTCTATGTGCTCAGCCCATTTCAGTGTAGTAAAAAAAAGGGCAATTTAAGAGGCAATTTTTGCTCTCACCGACTGAAATCCAGAGGCATTTTCTAAATAAATGAGTGCACTTTGTGAAATATACAAAATAACATTTTACCTTGCCAGAATATTTAAGAGTGACTTATTTAGTGTAAATATATGTGCAACTGTCACCAGTAGCAGTAAACGTTATGAATTAAGCAGTGTACAGATTCCGTTCACTTTCTTTTTTTATTGGGAAAAAACATTCTGTCGAAACAGATGCCACCATCGCTGAAAATTTACATAAGAAATATATTGATTCAATCAAATACAGAAAAGGCTAGAATTCTCCATACAAGTTTGGATGAAATAAGACCACATTGTAATGTCAAGTCAAATTTGGCGTAATCCTGTATGGGAATGACAGAAATATTACAAAGTGTGTGGTGTGCTTCTTAAGGACAAGTTCATTGTCATCATCATCATCGTTGTATGTATGGCTTGACTTCTGTCTTGGTTGCCTGTGGAACCACTTTTGCATGTTGCTAATAGCCTCCACAATGTACTCTGTGATTTAACTCAGTACTCCATGCTGATGTAATGAATAATGAAATATAATGCCCAGAGTCAAATTATGTCAATCTTATTCTATAGCCGGTAAACGATATCAAAATATAACTGCATGTATGTGTAATATGAGCGGCGTGCAGCTGCAGCAAAAATTACATTCAAAATTACATCTCGGTTGACCTATTTCATATAAAAAAGGTGGACTGGTTGTCAAAATCCACCACGAGATGGTCATATGGGCAAAAAAAAAAAGTTGCTAGTGTGCGGTGATCGACAGCATCAAATCTAGTTTACCAATACAACGTTAGCTACACTAGCGTGCTGTAGCACTACATAAGTAGCCAGCGAGCCAGTCTGTTTGCTAAAATTAGCTCATTCCTAAACCATCACCAGAGAAGAGACTTGACACTCACCATACTAAGTCAAGTGATGCTTGGTTGGCTCGTGCCAGAAAGCAACATATTTTTTACATGTTCTAGCGACGGGTGTTGTCAATGACAGTTGCAAGCCCTGTAGTGTATGCGAGGTATTTTGTCATCCCCATTTATTTGATTTGATCACCTATGCTGAGTTGTGTAGAGTCTTCATTCACATGTGTAGGTTTAGCACCACTCACAAATAACAAAGTGGTCCATTTTATGAATGACATTGCTCAGCCAGGGTGAGGGGAAAGCAGTAAAAGTGTAAATGGAAGCAGATGGGGCGTTGATGGGAAGAAGCGCGGGGCACAGTGGACCGCAGTGGATTGGGAGCAGGTTATGGGTAGACAAGAGAATTTGCTTATAGCAGTGAGCATTCGAAGTTAGCTTAGAAGCAAACTTTTGCTTAACAGCCTTTGAATTATCAAGTCCAAAACGTTCAGCAACGAATGAGTGAATGCTTTTATTTTAATTCTTTGGTGATCATGGTATAAGCAGGATAATCCATGATAAGGTGTGCGTTAAAGGATGTTAACATAAGATAGTAACATTAAGTGATATCAAATTATTATTAGAGGTAATTTTGGGGACATTTTTGCCCCTGCCCATGAGTTTTCAGGGGTAGATTTTTGTTATTTGGGGGTTATATTATCCCTTTGTCCCCGTATATTTCCAACACTAGCCCCTTACCCATTTTAACTCATGCTAACGGCTACATTTAGCCACATTAGGAGAGGCTATAGTAATCTATCTTATTGCTAATATTAGTAAACTGTGACTGCAGTGTAGTTATTTTGGGGTCAGCCCTATGGTTCCTCAGCCCGGTGGGTTAGCTGTCGAATAGGTTAGCTATCGGTTAAGGTTAGGTTAAGGTTTGGGTTAGGTAGAGGTTGAGGTTAAGTCAGGTTAAGGTAGGTTGGATGAAGTTTAGGTAAGTTCAATGACATAAGGTTGAGGGAACAGAGCCACGCTCCCATTATTTTGGTGTTAGCTTGTTAGCAGTGACCAGTAATTGACAGCTTTTACCATCCAATTGCAAGCTAGTGAACAAGACGTAGGCCAAACGTGGACTAAAATACCAAGGAGTTCAAGTATTACACGCGTAATACCATGTTGAGGTGCATGTTAGAAAATAGCATCTATTTGAAGAACAGCCTTACAATACCATTTTCCAATACTAAACTTAAGCCATGGGTTTGAGTTAAAAATCGTAACTGACCATGAAGACTTATATCATGAAAATATGACCTAAAAAGATATTAAAAAATTTTCACCGTTAAATGAAAATGATCATAAGTGTGACGTGGGCATCCAGAAGTAAGCGCCATTCAGCATTCAGTTCAAAGTAGCTGCGATGATTCATTGTTAATTTACTATACAGTCGTGTGTAAGGATCCGTTGCTCACTAACAATCCACACTCATTGTTTACATGCACTTGTAATAGCTTACTAATGAGTTTATTTATGAAGTCATAGGCAACTAGGCCCTTTGGAGTCTTTCTATTTCTTTTGATCTAGTCTTACCGATGCATAATCTACAAAGCTTATTAGATTTTCTTTAGCCATTATTGTATAGAAACACATTGTGGTTGGACTAATGCATTTTTGATATGTTGGGTTTGTTATATTCTACTTGAGAGTTGGCAACTTTGCTTGACTGAGAAGACAATGTTAATTATGGTTTAATGGACTTGTTGGCTGTAGTGGCAAAAAATGCCAGGACTCAGTTTCTAGCTTCTTTTATCAGTTTATTGAAAGACAAGGATCATGACTGTTTTACTACCCTCGTCTCTTATGAAACGTGTTGCTGGTTTGCTCTGCAAGTATGTCTTTCAACATACAGTTTTATTCTGCACCCATAGTTGGCTGTGTTTGAGAATGTCAGCATGTCGATTATAGATGCTGAATGACCTAATGAGGCATAGGCATAAACAGCATGCCTACACAACAACCTACCCACATATAAATACACTTAAATGGCCATATATAGTATTCAAAATGAAGATATGTCCTGTAAGATATATTATTTAGGACCTGGGGCGCCATTTAGATTTGAAGAAGATGTTATTTGACCTGAATACTAACTCTTTCTATTTCACATTTTCATCCAAACTGATGAAATATGTAAGCTGTAGCCTACATGTTGTCTTGGGTAGCAGCTGAAGGAATATGTTCCATCATAAAATCTTTGCTAAGTCAGTTTTTAATATTGTCTTTGCTGCTACACAGATCCCATCCCCCCTGGTGAGTCTTAGACAAACCCTATCTACTAATCTTTATTTCTGTAGATTGGTGACGCTGTAACAGACCACTCCTTGAAATGGCAAGTAATAATGTTACTAGATTCCGGGAGATTTAAAAAAAAATCTTTTTAACTTGCCAACCACATGTAGACCAGCCAACAAGTGGTAAAACCTCATGCTTAACTGCCCTCAGGACCCTGGTGTATTTGCAAAAGTTGAGCTCTACTTCACCTCAGTAATTTTGGCATTCTTGTGCATCTTTGTGGAAATGCTGCTAAAACACGAGGTACAACGCTGTTAATGTTATATCATTCCCTTTATCTCACATGTGCCAAACGATGGCTTTGGTATGTGTGAGTTTAAAGGGAGAAACTAATGGTTAACATGTAATGTGGTATATCCACGTAAAATGAGGTTGTTGTTTTTTTTCTTTATTGGCTGCGTGACTCTTAATCTTGCGCTCATTCATTGTCTAGTTTCTATGTTCAGACATGTTTTTCAAGGGGAGACGGGCTTACAGGTCTCTAACAAACAAACAGAAATCAACAGTTCCTCTATGATTCATAAATCTCATAACTATGCCAAATGTAACGTAATTCATAGTCACGCCAGGATTCACAACGACATACTATTATTACATACTTTGGTCAAATAAACAGCTTCTATGTGAGGTTTATGAAGTGTTATAAAGGTCAAAGAGGCCACGCTAAAAATGTATAAAAAGCTAAAATATAGAAAAGCTTTAGAGAGAGAGTGAGAGAGAGAGAGTGGTTTCACAGCAATGACAAAGCACTTTGGATGGAATGAATTGTTCCTCCTGAAGCCCTTTGCTTTTTGTAATATTGTTTTGAGCTCTGCTATTCTTTTCCCCCTCTTTTCTCAAATTTTGCAGTTGCTATGGACACCTGTGCCAAAATGATAAGTCTCTAATTGTGCAATATCTGCTTCAGGGTCGGAGCCATTTTTGAGACCATCGCATCACATGAGTAGTCAAATGTTTTTTTATGTGAAGGGCTCATTAATAAGAGTAGAGTGGGTTACCAAGTCAGACATTCTTCAATCCGTTTTTTGACTTCACCAAATTAAGTTACCGTACGCTTAACCATCAGCGGTTACAAACCAAACACAGGCCCGGTTAGTTTCTTTGCTCCGTGATCCTGATTAGTACATGTCAGAATGTGTGGTGTGTAAAATGTAATGAAAAAAAAATCAATATCTTATTCTGCATGAAAAGAAAAAAAACCGATGTCTTTCTGTTGTATGCCGTGCACAACCGTCGGTGATCATCGGGTCTGTATTTGGCAAATCACGACGAGGTTAATCGAGCTGTTTGGTTAGTAAATAGTTGGACTCTCCTACACGTGTGTCACAGTTTTGTCGTGTTGATCGTCATTTATTGACTACAGCAATGAGTTTTATGCTACCGACATATTCGTTTGTTTTTTTCCATCAGGCTGTCTGTTGGTAACACATCTGCTGCACTATTTTTTTCCCCCCTTAGTTTTGTAGTAGTGAATACGCACTATGAGTTGAGATGTACGGTGGAGAATTCAGGTGACCGTTTTATAAAAGATGAAGAATTAACAACTTTGGAGAGAGAGAGCGTAATATGCTGAAGCATGTGGAGGTTAATACAGTGAATCAATCTATATTGGGTAACATAACATTCCAGTTACATTCCTTAAGCAGCAGAAGCCTGTGTTACTTCATGAAGCTTTCACACGATTACAGCCATTTTCACATTCGGCAAAGCTTTTAAATGTGTACAACAGTGTCTGTAACGTTTTCGGTGAGCTTGAAATGTAAAAAGTGGCTGTGAAAACCCGGTCATAATGTCGTACAGCTGGCAGGTTTGCTGCTCTCAGAGGGCTTTGCATACTATGGTGCTGGCCATTAAACCAGGTTCATATGTAACTGTATTAGTTACATAATTACTGCCCTATTACATTACACAATTGGTCTCGTTCTTACAAACAAGCAGTTTTAGTAATGATCAGACATGGAAAAAAAAAACAAAGTAACTTTGCAACTTTAATCATGTAATTTTGCACCATTCTGTGCCCGGTATGTGCTTGTTGATGTTGGTCAAATGTGACGGTTCACCCGCCATCGCATCCAACGCAGGCCAAAAGGTGGAGCGTGATAGGTGTTTTGCCCTGACCCCCCTGAAGTACGCAGGTTTGGTGCACTACTTCAGTACGACACTTGTGTCTGACAGTAGGTTTTAACACTCACATGTGTTGAGGGAATTCTCTGGATAGTCTGAATGCCTGAGATTTAATAACCCAACAAAGTATTGTTTGTAAAAGGTATTCAACCATGTCAGTTATTTTCTGTTTTTGCCGGTACCTGTTCAGCAGGTACCAGTAAATTTTAACCAAGTCATAGTTGAACTTTTACGGTTTTATTTACTGGAGTCAGTAGCAAGGGGAGACTTGAGAAATGCTAAAATGTCGAAATATAACGCGCAGAACCACTGAAGGCGGAAATGATGAAGTCTTTACGTTAACGTCAAAAAAATCCTTGTGAAGGTCAAAACCTGATAATATCAAAGCCTGATTTCTGGGAGATGTTAGTTACATCCTAATATAATTAGGCGAAATTGATGATTGAAATTAATAGTGGTCACATTGAAATTAATAGCGATCACGTTGGGTAGCGACATGGTCATCAAGAGATGGAGGACATTTCATGCAAATTCATAAATGATCATGAATTAGGTATATCAAAAATGTCAGAATATACATGCTGTGGATGAGGTGAGGTGTCTTGGTGGTGGTGGGGGGTTATAGAAGCAATATCTGCATCAGATTCATCAAGATGCGCATGCATGGAACCTGATTTTCACTATGCCCCCTTGCCCCCCGTCTGTCTGCTGATTTAAACATGCCAAGTGCCCAGAATATATGCCTGTATTCCCTTATTTACATATTCAAAATGTATATTATGTATATTATTCACATGGCTGATACTGTCTCCTTTCACAAGCATGCCTTTTATGTCTGTCCTCAACCCCATCCCCCATCCTCACCATTTCATCACCCCCCCTTCATTAAATAATGTCCAATTCAATTTAGCATTTTTTCCACAAGGTAAAAAAAAAAAAATCAGACACACTGTGAAGCCTAACTGGTGGCATTGGCATCCTTTTGTTACTGTCTTAATTTTTCCACGTTTTCAAATTATTTATTTATCTCTCACCCCCCCACCCCCACCCCCTCGGCCTTTGTTGTAGCGGCAGCGGCAGAAACATGGCAGTGGCGGGTCTGTAGCATTGTGTCTGATTTCCTGCAGACAAACTGACCTCTGGGGATTTATTGACAGCAAACTCCACAGAGACAGTCACGGAGCTGGGAGTGTGGGAGCAGGAGGCAGAGAAAGAGAGAGATGGAGAGAGAGAAGGGTAGAAGGAAGGGTGGAGCGGGTAGAGGGCTGGGTGTGTGTGTGTGTGTGTGTGTGTGTGTGTGTGAGTGTGAGTGGGGGGGGGGGGTAGGCGGTAGACAGACAAGACAGATAGCAAGACGCACAGACAGACGTTTAGAGTGAGGGGGAGTAACGTGATGAAACAGGAGAGTCAGCGAGAGGTGAGAGATCAATATCAGAGAAAATGCATCCCCCAAAAATAGTTTGACTTCAAAATTTGCTTTTCTTGGAGCAATAAGAAGTGAAAGAAAATGGCCGCCTCCAACAAGGATCTAATTAATTTTGAAGGATCATCAGCCCCTTTAGTCCAAGGCTGGGTACAGAGGGAGGGGGCAGGGAGGGAGGGAGAGAGACAGACCCCTGGGCTGATTAGAATTCACTGCAGGTAGGAGCTGGCTGCTGCTGCTCACCCACTGTGTCACAGCTAAAATGGAATCACTGTTGTGAGTGGCAGTCTGGGCAACTGAAGCCCGCTTAGCCCCGGCCCGCTCCTTTTGTCGCCAGTATTCACCTCACTTTACCCCTTGGGCAGGTGGATTTACATGTCTGGATTTTGTCTTGAAGCCAGGGAGGATATATATATGCTTGCATTGTTTAACGCCAGCCATGAAAAAGGCCTGTGGAATCTGGTCACAGCTGCATCATGAGCCAACTCTGTGGAGAATCACATTTGTTAGAGGGATGGATTCAGCACACCCATTACGTGTGTGTGCCTGCCTCTGTGTGTGTGTGTGTGTGTGTGTGTGTGTGTGCGCGCGCGCGCGTGCGTGTGCACATGCATGTGTTTCCGTGCTTCCATAGGCTGTTTGTTTCACAGTCAGTACTCACGTCCTACCTAAACACCTATCACCAGTTACCATTACATGCCCGCTGCTTAACCTGCCATGTCAGGGTGAGGATGTGTTTGGATGGATGCACAAGTAAAACTGGTTTTCTATCTAAAGTCAATTGTCATTCAGGAGTTCTTAAGAAGCTTTTACAAAGAACAATTGCTTATTTTTATCCGCGTCTGTTAGTTGTTGATCACCTGTACTGTTTAGGGTGGCGATTGTGATTATAGCTTTCTCGGCTTTGGTTTTTACCACATCACTTAAAGCACAGACATTCCACACGTTAGTAATGTATGCAAAAGGGAAGGAAAAAAAACTAATCTTATTTGGAAGTCCCTGGAGCATATCCATGGCCTAATCTAAATCTATTTAGGGGACCTTGGCACAGAAAAGTTTGTGGAGGCAGTTGTAGAGAGCAGAGGATCTTAGACCAACTTTTGCCAGCGTTTAGATGGTTGCCCGTGGAAAGAAAAGCACTTTTGCATTGGTCGTTTTGCCTATAATCACATAGCTGTTATGGGTAATCCTACTTCCTGTTCAGTGTAAACAGATTTTGCTTTACACTCGGGGAGAAATATGTGGAATTAACTGTGTAAATACAATGCCCACCTGTGACCATTTCCTGTGTGTGTGTGTGTGTGTGTGTGTGTGTGTGTGTGTGTGTGTGTTTTGGATTGCAACTTATTGGCATCGTACAGTACAAAACATACTGTATATGAGTGAGACAGACGTCCCGATATTGCCCTCTGCTCTAATTTTGTAGTTGTACATCTTTTTTGGACTAAAGGTCTAAGAGGGCGAGCACATAAAATAAGTGTGAATTATTTTGAACGCCTACATGCGCATTAGTTACTGGTTCAGGGGGGAATTATTTGGGTCCATCTGACCTTTACCAATCAGATCAGTTTTTTATATCATGAATGAGTGATGAGATTTTGCCTTCCAGCCTTGCTAGACTAATGTGCGCATTGTTTAAAAAGATATCATTCTTTTTTATGAGGCTTTCATAGAGTCCAAACCTAATCACATGTTTAATATCGCTGAATGCCTTTCTTGTATTCTTTGTAAATGTGGTATGTGTTAGCCTATATACAATTGACTTTTTCTCGTATTAATATTTTAATCTCATCAACCATGAGGAAAACATCAATTTTTATCTGTGTTACTTTTTAAAATCAGAAAAAGAAAACATACAAAGGGGCGCATGCTCTCTCTCTCTCTCTCTCTCTCGCTCTCTCTCTCTGTCTCTCTCTCGCTCTCACACACACACACACACACACACACACACACACACACACACACACACACACACACACACACACACACACACACACACACACTTTATTCATTCTCCGAAAAATATTATATCTGGCCAAATTCGGAAAGAATGAGGGGATCTTATCTTTCGAAGGGTGTGGTTCAATGCCCAACATCTTAGAAAAACTGCCGAGAGGAGATTTGGCAAATACCGTATGATTTTCAGCCATGATTCGAAATTGGTAAAGTGCTTAGTGCTTCACAGCGATGTCCACGTGTCTGGCCGCCTCTGAAATTCTCAACACATCAGCTGTATTGCCTCACATTTAAGTTCACTTTTGTCAGTACGAGGCCGTGTGTTGTATTCAGGTCTGTCTTTGTTCTTTCTTCTGAAAACCGGCAGAACAACACATGATTTGGACAGAGAGGACTGACAGCCTTGCCTAGCACTGGCCTCTGATCAGCCATCTCCACCAGCACACTGAAGCTTGACCCGTACTTCATCACCAGCCTCACAAACATCTTCCCAACAACCCATCATCTGACTGTAAGTGCAACGAAAAAAAAGAAAAGAAAAGCTCTCGGAATGTATTTTTATCATGACGGTTATGTCCTTAAGCAGTGGCATTATATACCAAAACATTTCTCATTATTTCTGCATTTCTTTTTCTCTACTGGGTATTTTATCAGCTATTTAGTTCCCGAGAATAATAGTGGTATGACTCAATTCTATTTCTATTCTGTTAGTCTCTCTATTGCTATTTTATTGCTTCGTGATGTAAGAGGATAAATACATATTATAAGGTGTTTGTCTCCACGTGGAGCTCTCCTTCTGTGTAGAGTTGGGACATGCACGCCATATTTGATTCTGTATTATTATTATTTTTAAGTAACCCGTCACTAGAGGATTGTTCATTTGAGCTAGTAACAGATATAGTATAAATTAACAATGCATTAATATTTTATGGCGATACTTTACAGCAATACCTTTAGACGACAGATTAGTGTTGAATCCGAGAACAGAACGGAGACTGTTTTACTTTAGCCATGTTAGAGAAACGCACCGTGCTCAAACATCATCCATGGCTGGTTGTGGCTGGGGATTACTTTTTTCAATGAATTATTCTCAATTATGTTAATATGCAAAAGAATTGAATCAAACAAGAAATATGGAGGAGAAAAAAAGGGGGATTTTTGCGTAACAGTACTTGCCACATAACTGATTCAAATTTACATTGTCTGCTTTTCCTGTCATTTAACTTGGAGGCACAACGGGGGAAATTTACTTAAACGTTGTTTAGCTTTGTCACATTTAAGCATATTTTCAGGATAGTTAGGCAGCGCCATCACAGTGAACACATGGCGAACAAAAGAGACCTCCCATCCTCTATGTTTAGTGCGCCCCCTCCTGGCGGTTGTTGGTATTCCAGACACTGTCTGTCAGACTGGTCGTAATTAGGTGGGAACCATTTTAATTGTCTTTTTCCATAGGTCATGCAAAGTTATTTCTAACGGGCATTAAAATAGCAAGGTTTAATGAATTATTATTTTTTTTACTCTAATGCCATTATTATGAGACTATATTGGATGGAGAGAAACTTTGTACATATCACATCTGTATAATTTTTATTGTCTTTTCTTTGGTATTGCATTTCTTTAGTTATTCAACCGTTGTATTTTTAATGATTGGTAATAATTGACAGTTTCTGATTGATTCTACTCCTCTGTCAAAATTTATGTTATATAAGCAAACTACCTACGAGGAGTGCAGTAGCACCTACTGAACAAGTGTGTTACAAAAAAAGCTATTTTTGAAGACCAATAGCTTTTGGTTTTGGTTGTTATTTTTTTATTATGAATTTAATAATAAGACGATGGTGTTGCACACTTAGTAGTTATAGTACACATATTAGTTATAGTTTAAAATCATTCTGTTGATGGTTATGTTATCTGTGTTAATGCTCTTTAGGTTTACAATTATATGCAGCAAAAGGGGCGACCTAATGGCAGAGCTCTCAGGACAAGGCAGTTCAATTCAAGACTGCACTTTTGGGGATATTGGCTCATTTAACAAATAAATGTACATGAATAGGGAGATTTAAGATCATGTGTGTTATTCCATACTTGCAGGTGACATCAGTTGCAAGGGGATGACCGAGCGCATTCATAACATCAACCTCCACAACTTCAGCAATTCTGTACTTGAGACCCTCAATGAGCAGCGTAACCGCGGGCACTTCTGTGACGTGACTGTTCGGATCCATGGAAGCATGCTGCGAGCTCACCGGTGCGTGCTGGCCGCTGGGAGCCCCTTCTTTCAGGACAAGCTGCTCTTGGGCTACAGTGACATCGAGATCCCCTCGGTGGTCTCGGTGCAATCCATCCAGAAGCTGATTGACTTTATGTATAGCGGGATCTTGCGGGTGTCCCAATCGGAAGCCCTGCAGATCCTTACCGCCGCCAGCATCCTGCAGATCAAGACTGTCATCGATGAGTGCACCCGCATCGTGTCCCAGAACGTAGGCTTAGCCGGGCCGGGGGGGTTCCCTGTCATCCCAGGAGACTCTGGTCAGGATACGCCCCGCGGCACGCCCGAGTCTGGCACCTCGGGGCCCAGCAGTGATGCAGAGTCGGGGTATATGCAAGCGACATCGCAGCAAAGCGTGGAACGTGCATACACATCATTGTACTCCTACCCCGGCCTCTCTCTGCAGAATGGAACACGCGAGCGCTCCCTTTACATTAGCACCGTGTCATCCAATTACGAGCCGGCTCTCAGCGCACAGAAGGACCAGCAAGCTCAAGATCCACCCTGGATCACCCGCATCCATGAGAGATCGCAGCAGATGGAGCGCTTCCTCTCCACGGAGTCAACCCACTGCCGCAAACAACCCCGACCGGTACGCCTTCAAACGGGAGGCATGCACATAAAACAGGAGGCGGAAGACGAATACAACTGCTACGATAATTTGGGGGACTGCCCGGAGGACACCGACCATACTGAGGGTGTGGAGAGTGAACCCAAGGGGGAGAGCTTTGACTCAGGAGTCAGCTCCTCCATCGGTACTGAGCCAGATTCCCTGGAGCAGCAGCAGTACTTTATGAGCTTAGGGCGAGACGGGAGCACAGAGGGGCAGCAGGGTGAGGGAGCTCCAGTACAGATAGAGGTCAATGACTCCTCCCCAGAGCAAGTCCACGAGACAGATGATGGGGGCACATCCCACAGCACTAGTGATAGTAGCATGATGCAGCCTCTGCCCAGTCCAATCATATCCCAGTCCCTGTCAAGTGCCCCGCACTACATGCGCCCGGCAGAATCGCACACCAGCAACCTGAGGATGCCACTCACCATGACCAGCAATTCCCAGGTGATGGGCACTGCTGGAAACACCTACCTGCCCACGCTCTTTGCCACACAGTCGGCTAACAACAGCAAGCCCTTCCTGTTCAACCTCACGCAGAATATTGGAGGCCAGCAGCCCCAGTTTGTGGCCGTGCCACCACCTGCGATGCCGTCATTCCCAAACCCATTGCCAGTACCGCAAGCGTCAGCGCAACAGCAACAGGCTGCAGGAGGAATGGGACAGGGAGAAAAGAAGCCGTATGAATGCACTCTCTGCAGTAAAACGTTTACTGCTAAACAGAACTACGTCAAACACATGTTTGTCCATACTGGTGAGTATAATTTTTCTATTTCAAATGATTTATAATAATGAAGAATCACGATAGGTGATTTTTAGTCATAGAGCTAAATCTAGTAGTTGTAATAGCAGCAATAATAAATCACAAACATGTCATTTAGGGTCAGGGAGGTAAAATTTTTTTATAGCATTTGAAATCTTGAAAATCAGGTGTTGTGAATATTCATAAGATATTTCAAGTCACAATTTGAATACATCATAACACAAATAATGTTGTAGGAAAGTATACACGTTCCGTTAATTATTATTTGATAGTAACATGGTGACAGTCAAATGGTAACGTGTGTTCTCCCTGACAAAAAATTCAGGCCAAGCGATATAATTTGACAACAGTGCAACCACAATGCACCAGTGCAATTGTTGTTTTCTCGGAAAAAAAAAAGAAAGTTACCAGTGGTTGCCATCTCACCCTCTATTTATTTAAAGAAAAAAAAAATCTGAAAGACGAAATTCAGCCACCTCACGGATAACTAACCTTTTTGCTGTCACCTGTTTCCAGGGTAACATGTGATCTTTACACAGCTTGTGCTGTGTTGTGCCATTACACTGTGCACTATACATACCTGACACTGAGCGCCAGTACGGCAATTAACTGCTAGAACATGCCGTAGCTGAAGGAATGAATTAGATGACGATGAGGAGTCTGATGTCTGCATAAGTAGGCTGCAGAAGAAAAAAAATCCCTTCTTGCATAGGTGTGATTATGTACAACGCTCATACATTTTACTCTGACAGTTTAAGTTCCCTTGAGCTAAACAGACAGTCCCTATTGGCTGCACAGATAGTGTTCTGCAGCTTACTGTTACTTTTGAATGTACCTTACAGTTACTGCTCTCACTATGACCACATGAGGCCGGGGCAGATCCCCTCATTCATTCACTGAAACCAGTGTCCAACTTTATATTAACACACAAGCCATTCAGGGACTTGCATGGTACAGTTAAATAACTTGCCGTGCCATAAGTCCCTCTTTATACCTAGTGACAGATGGGTAAAAGTGGTTTATATCATGACAGGCTGCCAAAAATACGAAATAAAAGTATAAATGTGGTTCAGAAATGATATTTCAAGGGCAATCTACAAACAGGGCACCTTGTTTTATTCTGCTTTGTTCCACCTCTTTGTGGGTCTGGTCTACGGTGAAATTTTTCTTCCTTACCCGGGAAGGTGTTGTAGTTAAAATAATTTTTATTACTCTAGTTGATATTTAACAGTTTGTTGTGTTGTTTTGATGTTGCTATGAGGTTGCTAAAACAGCTTTAAAACAAACACTAGATTCTATTAATGTCAAGTCCTCGCATAAGGCCCCTCTCTGCATCTGCAATTTGTATCTTATCCATACCAATACAGTTTTGACTCTCGTTTAGGGTAAATTTCTCTAATGACCAAGTTACATATCTGGTCTTTTAACATGCTGTGCAGCCCCAGTTGAAGTCAGTTGAACTTGCTCTGCTGAGCAATATCATGTCCTGTGTTAAGCACCAGAATTTTCCTACATGCATTTCTCGATGGCTGGCACACATCTCATATTTTTCCAGATGTTAATAAAAAGCCAGAAATTGACCATCTGCGTTCATAATGGTTTTCTTTTGTGCAGCAGGTCAAGCAACATGCTTGCTGTGAACCCAAAGAGGCATTATCTGTGTAGTTTGCCTGCAGAAATGTAGCACAAGTACCATTATTGTGTTCCAAAGGAATGTTGTGGTTAGTGTGTAATTTGACTGTTGGCTTACGTTGTGTGGTCTTTATTCTCTGCATAGTATGACTATCCCCGTAATGTGTCCTGAGTCTTTCATTCTTATGCGTACTTCAAGTCGGGATGGTTCATGACTGGGAGAATGTAAAGATGATCCTTGAGATTTTTAAAGATTTAAATGGAAATGTTTGCCATGGGTTCAGAAAAGCACAGAGAAATAGTCGTGGATGTTGCAAATGTCAAACATATAGTCTGAAACCAAGAAAACTAATTGACCATTGCGCCACTAGAGAAAGCGGCGGCATTGGTGTCTGTTGAGGACTATTGATTTTACAGCAACAATATGAAAATACTAGTCAACAGAGTTCACTCACTATATGTGTGAATAGGCCTTGCCAAGGAGATTTTGATTAAAAAAAAAAAAATTAGCCATTCAAGGCCACTGTGGGAGATAGAAAATAATGATAATGTAGAAATAACAGTCACTGCTTCAAATTTTGCAAGCTATTCCAACCTAATGCCCATGTTTTATGTCTCCACTTTTTTCCTTTCTCCTTTAAACACTCCCGGTGTGTCTTGTGAGTCCAGGTGAGAAGCCTCATCAATGCAGTATCTGCTGGCGCTCGTTCTCCCTGAAGGATTACTTAATCAAACACATGGTGACACACACAGGGGTGCGCGCTTACCAGTGCAGTATCTGCAACAAACGCTTCACCCAAAAGAGCTCGCTCAACGTCCACATGCGGCTGCACCGTGGAGAGAAGTCCTATGAGTGCTACATCTGCAAGAAGAAGTTCTCCCACAAGACCCTGCTGGAGAGGCACATGGCCCTGCACAGCACCGGTGGCGCCGTCACGGGGCTGTCGGGGACTGCGGGCACCGGCGGTCCCGTCTCCATTCCCATGCCTATGGCTGTGCCCGAACCGGGAGCTGGAGTGGTGGCCCTCGCCATGCCAGTGAGTGGCGGTGCTGGAGTAGGGGCTGGGGTTGGAACAGGAGTGGGTGTGGCCGCAGAAGCGAGCTGCCAAGAAGGGACCACCTACGTGTGCTCCGTCTGCCCTGCCAAGTTCGACCAAATTGAGCACTTCAATGACCACATGCGAATGCATGTCTCCGATGGATAAGTACAAATAGATAAACTTCTTTTAAAAAAACAAAAGAATGAAAATAAAATGGCACTAGATTTTCCTTTTCTTATTTTGGGGTATGAAGAGTAATGAGTATAGACACTGGCACATTAAGTTTCCCAAAAATGTTTTCTTTTTCTTTTCTTTTTTTGTTATTCTAAAAGAAAAAAAAGATGGTGGCCTTAAGGCTTAGTAGTTTGATATTGATCTACTGGATGGATCCTAACTACAGGCCTCTAAATGTATGCTTTCCTAAAATACTGATTTATGTGTTGAACACTACCGAAAGGCCTACGAAAGATACACATACACACAAACACACCTATAATGTAGATATGTTTGTATGAGTATACCTGTGCATATGTACGAGTGTATATATGTATTTGCATGTGTGTCTATGTGATTGTTCGTAATTATCAGTTTGTGTGTTTGTGCGTGTGAATGTGCGTGCGTGTGCGTGTGTGTGTGTGTGTGTGTGTGTGTGTGTGTACATTGCCATGAAACATTTTACGTGGCAATTGTGAACCCATACTGACCAGTTTGGAAACTATAGATGTCCAAGCTTACTGTGGTATAATTTACAACAACAATAACAACAAAAAAAAAATCATCTGGGTTGGGCTAAATATTCCCTCTAAAAATACCGATGGTCACAAGATTGCCTTCCTATGTAAAATAAAAAAAAAGGAGAGTAGTTAATTTGACACTGGGTTTTATTTATTCCTATGGTATTAAGGGATTATAATGCAGCTGTTGTCAAGGTACCAGTTTCAATCATTTTACTGAAACGTAACTTCCTGTCAGCGCTCACAGGAGCAGTTACTCTGCATATGTTTTATATTTGCCATGCATTTTAAAGGTTAACGTTAAGTTTACTAAATTAGGGTTTGTTGATGAAACAGTATTTGAGAAATACTTTTTTTTTTATTAATGTGTTTTTGGGGGTTTGGAGATTTAACTCATTTGCATACACTGCCACTAATATCTTAAAAGACTGTTAGGGCTGGTAGACCTCCATTTCAAAATATAAAATAAAAAACAAGATTCTTTTACTAACTTTCTTTAGCCTTTTTACATTCACGGTTATGGCAGGCTTGAGTATGCGACAAAGCTCACTCTCCTTGAAAATTGCTGCTCCTCAACTTGCACCTGACTGTTATAAGATGTAAATTTCAAAACAGATTTGTCCCTATAGTACCTATTAATTGTTATGGAGTGGCTGACCCGATTATAATTTGAGGCTCTATTTATCTGGAAGGGGTTAAAAGTTTTACTGTTGACTGGAATTAGCGCTCGAGAGCGAGGAGTTCAAATTGAACTCCCAATTGGAAATAACTGCAGTAGTACCATCCTACTCCCTGGAATCTGTATGAACGCTTTGTCACTATTGTTGAGCTATTTTAGCAGGACGGAGCTCAAGTGCATTAGCCCTGAATCATTAGCTGTACCCCGGAAGCACGACCAACATGCAACGTCTTGAAAGTAAAAACAGTGCAAGAGGAAAGCAAATCGTACCATTGATGTTACCAGTAACTTTTTTTTTTTTGTAATATACCACCAGTTGCAGATGGATTCTCTTAGACAATAGCATACATTCCTGATTACTCTAAAACCTACACACAGCATGTACAAAAATAGATCTGGAAGCTTAGCAGGATAAAGTTGTCATTCATGCATCACATTACTTAAATGCTCATCTCTGAAATTTGATTTGTTTTCTAACTGCTTTTTATCCAAAATAGGACACACACACTTACAACTGCCTGCAACTGCAATCTGAAGGATTTCCTCATGTATGTGAGTGAACACACTTTGGTAGTTGTATTGTGGAAAGAAAAACTAACCACATGCAGCGGTCTTATAAAGACTGTCTGGAGGTTAAAAAAAAACAAAACAAACAACAACAACAACAACAAAGTGCTACTTTGCACATTTTCTTCAATTGCCTGTGCTTAATATTTAATTGTTTTCCTTAAATGAACTTCTATGATTTTCATTAATTCAATTTCAAAGGAAAAAAAACTTTCTTTTAAATCTTGATAAGTGGACTGCATTTTTTTTTTTTGCATATATGTTGCACTGCTTAAACCAATAAGTGCACTACTGTTACCAGAGATATTATAGTTTTAGAGAAGAAGAATCATTTTTTTAATCTAATATTTGGTTGTAGAGTTCACATGTATTACAATAGCTTTGTTCCAATTCATTTAAATAAGTAATTCAACATTTCTTTGCTTTTGTTATTGCTTGCAGATACATATATACTTGTGCTATGTTAATGCAAGCGTTCTTTTTTTTTTTAATCTGTACCATTGAGTGTGTTTGTCTTTGTTTTGATCTTTTTAAGACATTATTTTTATGGAGTCAGTCCCCTATAGTTATTGATAATAGCTATTGGAATGCATACATTAGAACAGACGCAGAACTCCAGTAAAACCATCCAAGCCAAACAACAACAGCAACAACAAAAATAATAATGATAATGATAATAATAATTATAGTAATAGTAATAATAGTAATAACAATAATAATGATGATGATAATGATGTGGAGGAGGAGGAGGATGAGAATGACGATGATGATAACAATAATAACAACTTAGTGTGTGTGTGTAACATAAATGATATGTGTGTCCTAGAACAAGTTTCTTTCAGAATAATGGTGTGGGGAGGTGATGGTATGCAGCTCATTTTGATATCTGTCAATTGTACACAATTGTGTCCCTTCCTTCGTGTTTGTATGTCCGTGAATGTCTGTGTGTGATATATAGCCTAATCAAAATGTTGAAAAGTGGAATATCTGAACTGTAGGGCTTCCTTTGCAATACGCAGCGCAGGTACTATGACATGCAGCTTTTGTAGACTTTTTTGGGCTAATAAAGCACCTGTGGTATGCGTTCTGAGATTCGACTAAACGCTAGATCCAACAACTGATTTTACTTCACTGAACCCACCTGCAGGTTATGTTGAGCGTTCGGTGTCCGTGCTGACCTGTCGTCCGATTGCCGCTGGATCGCGGACCCTTACAGATTCAGGCATCGTGAAAAAAAAAGACATTAGAGTGATGTTCATTGTTTAAAATAACACAACAGGGAGGTGACGAACGCTATTTGGCAACACGGATAGACGTAGAGAGATCCTGCAATCTTAATTTTCCCTCAAAAAAGAAAAAAGACAAAAAAAGGGCAAAATAGAAGAATATCCACTTGTCACCGAGAAAGCGTGAGGCCAGTCCTCAGTAAAAGTAGCAAATTGTTTGGCCTACGATGGAGGATGTCTGCTGTGATGTACATATGAGCCTGAATTGTATGGTTCCTATCAATAGCTGTTGTTGCCAGATGGCAATGTTTCTGTATGCTAGTGTTATCGATGTCTTTACACAGCACGTGGAGGTTAATCTCTTTTGCCTTAACAGACAATGCACTAAATAGAATATGTAAGCAACTGCCGAGATCTCTTTCCAACAGCATCGCTATGGCACACGGCTCACGATGTTGGCATTCTTGTCTGCTCAGTACAAACCTAAACACTGCCAAACTGACATCATCACTTATTTGAACGCAAAGGCAGAGGCATTTATCGAATTGTTTCAGTGTAATGTATGTATTCAGTAATCTAGCATTCCTTCTTGGCACTCGGCTGCATCCCGCAGTTGACCTAAATTTGCATATTTTTGTGTAATACATATATCAAATGCACTATTGACTGTAGCTAGGTTAGTATTCTTTAAATCAGCTTGTGGGCATCATTGGTCTGAATAGTAGCTTAAGTAGTTTGATGTTGGTTTTTTGAAATATTTGATTTCAGAATTACACTACCAAACATTGTTCTTTTCTAATTTTTGGTATATCAAAAGAAGCCACACTCAATATTATCCGGAGGAGGGCTCGTTTTTTTACGGTCAGCCGACTTCCCTTATTGTAAGGCGTTTGATGGCGAGCCAGACTTAAAGGGGATGAACCTTCTGGAGTGGATCACATTGTATTATTATGGCCTGTCCGGGCTCTTTTCCCCTCCCACATTGCAATAGCAGGTGTTCTTCAATGTCCATTATGTATTCCTTATATTGCTTCAGATAGTCGTCGTTCTGGTGGTCGGTTCACTTTTCTCAGTGTTGCAAACGAGATTTGCGACACAGCCCTGAATTAAGCCCCGTTTTTGCCCGTTGCTTCTTAGAGTTGTTAGGTTTTGAAAAGAAAAAAAAAATCTAGACTTTTTACGTTTGCAAAGTGTATGCTACATATTTTCTCAGAACAAAACATATGGAAAGGTAGATAGCCTTGAGCCTGCAGCTATTTGTCTTGTATTTCAGTTATATTATTGTTTGTGTTTTGTTTATTTTGGTGTACAGCCAGAGTCAACGTTGTTGTCCTCCTTGCAGTGTGTTGAGTTCATCTTTATACTTTCTTTCAGGAATTATTTCTCGCTTCTTTTTTTGTTTTGTTCTGGTGATCATAGTGATGTTGTTTGTATGTAGCATTATGTGATTGGATAAAGGATAGTCAACCATTGAGTAAGATTTTATAGTGTGCTATAAAGGCATATATTTTTTTGCATTGAGATAAAAATGTTTGGAAAACATTCTCGGAGATAGTAAGGGTAAAGGTCATGTTTAATGAGGAACATGCTCATTTTTCTGTTGAGGATATGTCCGTCTTTATGTCTCTGTCTTTCCGTATGCCAGCTACCGTTTCTCTTTTTCACGATGCATCAAAGTCAGATTTTTATTTAAGCATGAACTAAGTCACAAAGAAGAGTAACTGCAGACAACACAAAACCGTTCAGATAAACAGTTAACTGCATTTCTTCTGTCCTACTACAGTACACGTCAGAGTGAAATAACTACTAACTTCTTATAAATATGCTATATATATATATATATATATATATAGAAATATGTATGTAAGAGTCACCATCTCCACACAAATTGAAATACATTTTCAAATAGTTTGATGAAGAAATAAATGCAGCTAAAATATACCTTTTGGGATATAGGGAATATGCCTATCAAGTGCCTATTAGTAAATATCATAAGTATACAGTATATTCATAGTTTTTCTCTCCTACAGTGCACATATACAGTATATACACAATGGTCTATCAAAAATATGCTATTTATGCAACTATTACTAAATACAAAGTTAAGCCGTGACAGCATTGTAACAGAGCCCTTTAAAAAGCCTGAAACTTTCTATTCATATAAAAGTTACATCTGCAGTTTTTATTTTTGCTGCATTCCATAGATTATGGAGGATTCAAAAACATCAAAATGCAATCACTATCAGCTGTCTGGTGCTGTTATTCTTTTACGTATACTAGGCATGATTTGGCCCCAAAAGACTATTGAGGTTTAACTGGAAAAAAAATCCACTCACAATGGGAAATGGTAAAAGTGAACTAGAATTAATCTTTTAAAGTGAAATAGTGAATTTTCTGTGTCACAAAGCTCCTTGTCATTGCCCCTCTGGCAGTATTACAATTGCAATTTGTATTTTCAGTTCAAGTTCTATGGGAATCAGGAGGAATGAGCGAGGCCGTGTAATTAACACAATGAACACTAGAGGGAGCCACACTTCAACAGGCTTAAGCTGCTCCTCCAATCTCCCCTTACTAACTACACCCAAGCAATGTCCAGCCCAGGATAAAACTGAATCCTTTATCTCTGGCTCTGACCTGAAAAGTTTGAAATGACACAAGTGTACGTTTATGAAAGTATTTGCCTTGGTGTTATGAATTAAGATCAGTGTTTGCCATGAAGTAAGATGACAAACGCTGTTTTCCGGATGTTTCTGTGCAATGTATAACTCATGGTCTGTCATAGGCAACGCCACTTAGATCACATAACTCTAATCTCTAAGAACAGTGCCAATGCACCACAGATGATCTTTCTAATATTTCTTATATTTTGGCTTCCTATCAATGTGAAAATAAAACCTTGTAGGAATTAGGAATGCCTGTTGGTGAGGTACGTTAATGGGAAAAGTGCCAACATTTTCCCATGGGGGGGCATTCCTTGAGCTCGGGGGGTATTACAATGACCTGTAATTGATGTTGTAAAATTCATCATTACGAGCCAAAAAAAAAAAAGAAAAAAAGAAAATTTTAATGACTGATACGCTAAAACATAGCGCGAGCCTCATTATTTGGCATTCGAGTCTTGTTATAGGCACAGACGTTAGTACAACTTGGACTAGTGTGTCAAATAAATATGAAAATGGAACGATACCCAAGTGTCATGAGCCAGGACTTTGGCTGAGCGGATAGGGGGTAAAAAAAACTGTCAAGGTCATTCGGTGCAGTGAAGCAATGTGGGCCAAAAACTGCAAATTTAGCAAGTTAACCCCTAGTTTTGGTGCACCAAATATTAAACAGCCCCGCCTCACTTGAGAGGTGAATAGCAGGATTAAATGAAAGAAAAAAAGTCTGAAAACATAGTGATTGCCTTTTATTTTGACTCTTTAAATCCTCTGTAATATAGAGTATTTCAATAAATAGATAGGAGAAAATAGCTATGACTAACAGCTGATGGTAAAATAACATTTTAAAGCAGATTTAGTTTCATATACATTTTAATGTTAGGATAAAGCATTAAAATAGGCAATGTGATATCGCTAGTCCCTGTCATCCTACTACAAAAAAGACATTTATTCATATTTTAAAGTGACATACAGTTAAAGCCATCTATAATATTTTATCATTTCTGCCATAACACACCCAAAAAGCACTAGTCCAGAGTAGTGCACCGCTAAGCTATCTATAACATCTACTTTATATTCACTATGGTACTTTCTCCATATGTGCATTTGCCTTTTTAGTTGACTTTAATACGGAAACAGACATCAGAGCCACTAAGAAACCAGAGTATTTGAACATAGCGAGTAATAGTGGAGCTTTATTTTATTGACAGGCTAGATTAGCGCATCAGTTTGAATTACGTATGCAGTCATTTTTAAACAGCTTTGCTAACAGGATTTTTTTTTTTTGCTTTTGATGGTGCACAAACTATATTTTCAGTGCCCATTCAGTAAGAGGCGTACACATACTCAGTACATTATTTTTTTATCATAAAGATGAGGAGGATGGATATGATTTAGCCACCAAAGACTAAACATTGAGCCTGACTTGTGTTCAGTTGTGATAGTCTTTGGACTACTCCAGCTTTATGCTTCCTTCTAAAATGTGCAGCATACCTAAAATATGCATTCCTGTAACGTCCAGAACATTCCAATACCTAGTCTGGTATTCATTTTCCACACTTAACTAGCTTAAAATTGAGTACGAGTTTCAACACTCGGAACGCTTTTGCAGAGATCGGTTGGGTATTTTGAACCCATAGTCTGAAACACTGCCCCAGCCACCGTACACATGTAGGCTCCGCCAACAACACCCTAAAACCTGTATCTCTGAATCGGATCCCCGAGGTTTTCGCCACGCTTTCACCTCGATACACTCGGTAAACCCAAACTTTTGTCACAAAGTCATGAAATTCACACGCTGAAAGGAACAGTTCGCGCTTACGCTGATCAGTTTGAGACAGCATCCCCAGTTGCTGTTGTCGTTCCCTCTTCTCAGATGGATGTTGCTCTCTCTCTCTCTCTCTCTCTGTCTATCTCTGTCTATCTCTCTCTCCGTGTCTCCCCTGGGGCGTAGCACTATAGATCTCTCTGTCCCATCCGTGATGCTCGGCTGCTGTCTCAGCCATCGTGTAGTCAGCCACGGTAGGCGTGCAGACTCCCATCACAACATTTAGCACTGTAGTGTTTCCAAAAGGGCGGCGGTGGCGGCGGCGGCGGTGATGATTGAGTTTGTAACATGGGGCCATGCTAATCAGGACAAATGGAAATACCTGTATTAGATCACGTTTGTTTTTCATACGTACCAAAGAATGGTAAGATACGTTAGGTTTAGGTGTTTGACTTTTACCTGGAAACATTTCTTTTCTAAGTGTATATGGTTACCAAGGTGTGGATTCCTATAATCTGGCAAGATTCTTAATTTTTTTTTCTTTTTTTTTTCTTTTTTGTCTTGTTTGTTTTGCTTGTTCTTATAACTGGGTGCTTTTTTTAAAAAAAAAAATGCATCTATGTTTTATCACTTGCTCACTATTGGTTGTTTGTAGTTTTGTGGTTTTGTTAATGCATATTTGTTAGACCAAAATAGCTTTTTTTTTTATAAGATATGCAACAACAAAAAAACAAAAAAAACAAAAAAACAAGGTTGATTTGACACGGTAGCTGTGATATGAACTATCGCATGGGAAATCATGTACACGATTGTAAATGTTGCATCGGTCCTCTGACAAAGCATTGGTTATGTTTGCTATGCGTACTCTTAGCAAATGGAGTGATATGTTGTGCATGACACAATAGGCTCTCTTCAATTAGTTTGTCTTTGTTTGACTCTAATTGTTTGTTATCAAACTTTTCATCTTTAACCGTTCTCATCTATCTCACTGATCCCTGCAAATGTAAATCCACCAGAGTAGTGCATCACCACCTAGAATAAATTGATCAATTCATACTTGAGATGGACCAAGATGTGAAGTTTGCACATACCTGTAGTTTGTTTATCAAGCCAAAAAAAGAGAATAATAATAATAATAATAATAACAATAATAACACACAACTTTTAAGTCTCAACCATTTGACGGTGGGAACTTAGCTGAGGCGCTCGTCTTTAGAGCCGCTATTCAGCGAGAAAAACAAAAACAAACAAATCAGAGCCAGCCACTGTTTGACGATCGATCACAGTAATAGGATTTGGAAGGAAAAGGAAATTAAAACCAAACTGCAAGTTGAATTTCATTATTGCCATTATGTGGTCCAAAAAAAAATGTGACCATACAGTATAATTTGTGAAAAGTGATGACAAGACGATATATTTTTCTAACATCAGTACATCCTCTGCAAGCAGAATGTAAGCAAACTGGCAACTCATCTGGACATTTTGCAGACGTAAAAGGGGGAAATGTCGAACAATTTGTTGTATAATTTTCATCTGGTTTCTTTCAAAATATGAAATCTGATTGATTTGGGCCATGTTGCATAACCTGGAGTAAAGATAGCGTTTCTTAAACACAACCCCAGGATTTGTTGACGCTGAAGCGTAACTGAAATGAGGGGCCTTTGGTGTACCGAGGCGTAGGTTTTTGTCATCTGACTTTTTGAGCTTTTTGCTGCCATATCTTGTATGTAGATGCTTTTGTAAAGATGCACTTGGGTTGAACTATGAGATGTGCTTATGAATATGTGTATATTTTGTTAGGCTTGTTGCCTCCCTTAGCTTGCTATTTTATTATCACCCTGACATACTTGTCCTATACAGATATGAACTTGGCAGAAGTGGAGCTGTTGTAGTTAAGGTAGTTAACATCACAACCAAGCAACCCTGAAATATATGCTGCAGTAATGTACTTTCAGTTTGTCTTTTTTTTTTTTTTTAATTTATGCTCCAAGTCGATTTGTATTTTATTATTATTATCATTTATTATTATTATTATTGTTATGAAACAAGCTTCTTTGAAATGTATTGACTGCTGTTTTGAAATAGGGGGTAAGGTGTTTTAATGTATGTGCAAGGAAGTTTTATAATTTGACATGTCAAACACTGGACTGGAGTGGGTGTTCCAACATTTCAAAGCGGAGAGCTAGTTGTATTTGACAGATATATAACTGCACAGTCTACATCCTTAGCACAGACATTACCTGACAGGTGAAGCACATCCTCCCGGCTGCATAGGGTTAGGCCGACTGACACGGCCGCCCTTCTCAGATTGAAAATAAGGGTCAATCGTGCATCTCATTCTTGCCGTTGAATAATCAACACTCAATGGGGGGGGGGGGGCTGCACAAGTAACATGTATTACCTTTTACTTCCTATTTGCATGCGTTGGTCATTGAATGCGTAGAGTCATGTCGCACGTTTCTCGCGAGCGGGAGCCCCGCTCCCCTCTACGTTGTTAATCGATAAAAGGGACACAGCTCGACAGCCGCCCAACAGGTCTAAATCGACTGGTATCTTCTCACTCTGTCAAGTAGCCACGGCTGTTGAGTCTCATTATGCCAACCACCACTTCTCAAACCAGAAAAGAGATTTGCACTAGACTTATTTTGGTCTTTTTTCAAAAAGCAATATAATTCAGATCACTCAACACGTTTGGAGACACAGTATCTTGGCAGATTTCATGATGAGCAAATGCTGATATTGAAACGTTTGGATTTTTTTTTTCTGTTCGTTAAACGTACAGAATTGGAGTGTGTTGCCTTTTTACATGCACATGAATTTAGGATTATTTGTATTGTGGTTGACGGCTGTTCCTTTCCCAGCAGCACCCCTATCTATCTAGCATCGCTGTCCAGATTTGAGGGGCATTAACACTGTTGTTTCCTCCTGTGATTGTTTTGGACAAATCAAACCGCCCTCGCGAGCCTCGCAAGCGGGAGACGAAGGACGTGTGAGAGCGAGGAGTCACTTCCCCGTAGACTCCGCTGTTGAGTTTTCCACATCCCGTGACCCCAGCGGTGAACGACAACACACTTTTAAAACCACAACGATGCCAAAACGTAACCCCGCGCACAATCGTCCATCTTCATTTTCAAACAGCTGTGTCGTGGTTCTCAGACATACTGGGTCGCCTTGGAAAACAATAAGACATGTACCCGATTCCAGATACAACTTTTAGATATACACATCACTGGTTTTGTAGGAAATTTGTGTCCACGACAGTGCGCCATAAACCATCGAGGTCATTACCAGCAGGCCCAGCAGCGGGGGGGGGGGGGGGTTGGTTATCATCGGCCCGTCGTCCTTACTCCGTCAGTCGACAAAAAGTGTAAATCCTCGAGCAGTCACGGCAGCGAACGTCGCCCACTTTATCCGGACGTTGTGGCTTTCCTGTTCCCACCGCTTTGTGGTGTTGTTGAAAGATGTCACGGTTTGTCTAAATGTGTTGCGTGTTCAGAGGAAGCATAAGTACGTGCCTTCTTGTCATCTCCTCGGTGAGCTTGTTATTATTGAGAAGCTGAAGCCAGCCAATTGTGTTTGCACTAAAACCAAATTGCTTTTGTGATGTAGACTATTTAAGCGGGCTTGTTGCGTCACTTTAACCGTACAGTATGCATGAGGGTGAACCTGGTATAAGTCTCGGGCCTGCAGCTCTCGTCTTGTCGACCCGTAGACCAGTGCAGCTTAGAGGACCTTGTGAATATACCTTGGCTTAGTTTTTGCATTCAGTCTTCGATTCCCACCTCTTTGCTCTTCGAGTTTGTCATTTACCATTTCCATGGTGGAAAAAAAAAGAAAAGAAAGAAAGAAAGAGAATTAAAAAAAGAGAAAACAGCACATACCACAAAGACAATACAGCTTTTAATTTCAGACGCCGCAGCTGAACAGCTACACAACTGTAGTAGAGATATTCATTTCTCTGGATCCATTGGGAATGCATGAGTATATGAGGTCGCCTCAAGACTATTGGTCGAAATTGATTTTTGATTTGTCTCTTTTTTGAAAATGTGTACCTGTTAACTTATTTTTGTTGACATCTGAGAGAAGAAAAAAAAAAGGCCTACATGCTTTGAGTCTTACCAATGCACCTTATTCATGTCGGTCCACGTGGAAAAAGGCTGACGATGTAATATCTCTGATTTAGCACCTTACTACACAGCATGTTTTCACTTTATGCCAGTTTAGCTACTCTTCCACGCGTATGATTTCCAAAATAAATCTTATATTTTGTGAATTTGTTCAAAGGGATGTGCCAAAGTTTGGAGGCGATCTCCCGAGTGTATATGCTTATCATTTTCTTTTCCTCCTCCTTTAGTTAGAGCGATGGTATGTCAAGACTTTCCTATAACAGTGTGTGGATGCAAGTTATTTCAGCAAACAGTATCATTACTTGCCATTTTACAATAAGCCCTGTATTTCACATATATTTACCAGTGATGTGTATTTGTTATTATAAAGAAAAATAGCCGTAAAGCTTCATTATGTTACATAATATTGTGACTTTTTTCGAAAAACTGTGAAGACTTATCTTGCATATACTTTATACAGAAGTATTAAGCCTTAACACAAAAGACTAAAAAAAGTGTGGAAGAATAAACTGATTGTTGCTAAGTAAGGATGAGTTTTGTAAATGTTACCAGCACTTTTTTTGTAATTTTCACTCTCTGAGGTATTGTACAAGTTCAAGCTGTTTGTGAAGTTTGATTATGAAGGAATAAAAACTAGTACTTTCCTGTACTTCACAGAAATTCCTCTTGCTGTTGTTTGCTTTTCATAAGACTGTTTTTTGTGTGTTTTCTTATTGAATAAACTACCCCGATATACATGAAATTATTTTTTTTTCTCTTTATGAATGAAAACACGCAGTGATATTGTCGGACGCACCCGCAGAGGTTCATTGGAAGCTATGGGGGGGGGGGGGTGCTGTGTTCATTACACGCCAGTTCCCTCAGCACGCCACAAACATATACGATTATGAAGGTAACTGCTCAGCTTGTAATGAATTCTTTAACGAGCATAGACACCGGCACAACTGTCCTCCTCCAGTCTCATGGCCCTTATATAAAACTGCATGGTGGGCCAATGGTACACCAGGTAACATACACGAACACCTGTAAATGCACACATGTCGGGCGTCTGAGTAGCATAGCAGTCTATTCCATTGCCTACCAACGGGATTGGCGGTTCAAATTCCCGTGTTACCTCCGGCTTGGTTGGGAGTCCCTACAGACACAGTTGGCCGTGTCTGAAGCCAGATGTGGGTATGTGTTCTGGTCGCTGCACTAGCGCTACCTCTGGTTGGTCAGGGCGCCTGTTCGGGGAGGAGGGGGAACTGGGGGGAATAGCGTGATCCTCCCATGTGCTACGTCCCCCTGGCGAAACTCCTCACTGTCAGGTGAAAAGAAGCGGCTGGCGACTCACGTGTATTGGAGGAGATATGTCTCTACCTTCCCCGCATCGGCAGGAGGGGCGGAGCAGCAACCGGGACGGCTCGGAAGAGTGGGGTAATTGGCAGGGGTGTTTCCAGGATTTGAGGACATACGGGGCTTAGCCTGGACTTCTGTAGGGGCTTGTTTTTTTGATAAACAAGCTCTGTTCTGATGCTTTTTTATGCACTCTAGCACCTTATTTACATTCAAAGTACAAGTCTTAATCATTGAACAATTGAAATGTGTACCTGAAAAACTGTTGTTACTCTGGTAGGAATTTTCATCTACCTTGTGATACACATTACAGTGAAGTCACTGCCAAAGTTATATTTTGTATATATTTTTCAGGAAGTCAAAATAATGCGATTTCAATATATATATATATATATATATATATATATATATATATATATATATATATTCTAACTTGTTTGACATAAATTGTCAAAATGGTGTATGGCGTGGTAAAATAAGCTAAAATGAAAACGTTTGTTATTTCGGTGTAGCTTTAAAAGGTACACCATGACATTGACCTGTATATACCGACATTTGCGATTGACAAAATTCATTCCAGTGTACAGGCATGGGTAGTATTAGCATTTTAGCTCATCAAAACTGCTTCACAGACACACACAAACACACAAAAGTAACACAAAATTGTTGTTACCAGTTTCCACGCCTGACTCCGCTGCTGCTGCTGCTCTTCAGTCTGGCGCTGGTCTTCGCTGCCCTCTGCAAAACCATGAAATCGACTTAAATGAAACTCATAACTGGATTCATACTGGGATTGGATTGTATTCTAATTACATTGCATGATCATCTGTAGCAGTAGCTAAACAATACCCCCGAACATAATGGCGTAAAGTTAATTGCCTATGTACTTGAAGTTCGTTTAGATTTAAATCAATATAATAGTTAACTTTTGTTTGTGCCTATAGTAAAACGAACCGAGTCGTTACCGTTTTAGCTCGTTTTATGGAAATTTGATTTATTTACGCGAAAACCCGTGCTAAAGGACAATAACAGTATGCTAAGGCAGTGGTTCTCAACCTTTTTGGGGTCCTGGACCCCCTGCGTATTTTTGATCTACCCTGAGGACCCCTCCACCTGATCTTGGGGGAGGGGGGTTGCAATTTGATAGAAACAGTAGAAACTGCATTTTAAATTGCATTATAGCATTTATTCACTCTTTGGGGCAAAAATAAGAGCTTTCAGTTGTAACTTAGATATAGTTAACAAAACAGAATTCTTATGCAGTAACTTTCAGATATATGTAACAAAACAGAATATGTATTCAGTAACTTTCAGATGTATGTAACAACAGAATTTCTATGCAGTAACTTTTAACAATGCAAACGGGAGCGAGATCTCTTATTAAAATACAATAAATTACACTTGTGAAACAGATGTAATTAGAGAAAAAAAGTCCTGTTACCCTTTATAGTTTAGGTAGATAAAGGTCTCAGTCACATTTGAGTAAAATAATCCTATTTCTATAAATGTCATAGGATCTTTTTTTTAAAGATATTTTATTTTCACGGACCCCTTGCAATTACACCACGGACCACTAGGGGTCCGCGGACCCCCGGTTGAGAAACACTGCTAAGGGATCAGACGAGTACGGCCCGCTAGCTAAACGGCACCTACAGTCATGATCAGGGGCGCCGTAGTTGGGGGGGAAGGACCTACCAGGGCCCACAAGGGAGAGGGGGGGGCTCGGGAAGCCTGGAATTAAAAGTTTGTTTTGGTTTGCAAATGTTTTATTTCTAATTAACTAGTGTCGTAATTTCAGTTAGAATTGGCTCAGTACATCGGTTGAGGGACTTAAGGAAAATAGCGGAGGCTCTCTGAGGCCCCTCGCACCCCTTACAAAAGGTGCAAAATGGTTTAGTCCGCCCCTCACGAGCGTCTCTCAATGCAGCACATCTAGCCCTGTCGCGAGGGACTGCTGATAAAAGCACAAGCACAGATCAGATCAGCGACGTCCCAGGAGAGGCTGAACCGCCTGGCACTACTCCCAACTGAAAGCCGAGTAGCAAAAAATAGCACTTTAAAGATGTAATCAATGACTTGGGCTATACAAATAATGCTGACTTGACTTGACCTTGCAAACAAGAAGCCCTGTCAGCGGGCATTTACTGTGGAATAAACATCACGGCTGTCAGCACCAGTACCCTAAGATGCATCAGAGTTTCAAGTGCCATTATACATTTTTTTCAATCACTGCAGGATATCCACGTTAGGTTAAAATAGATTAATGTACTGTGATTGTAAATGATATACAGTATGTTAGAACTCAAAAAAGTGATGCGCAGGAGATAAGAGGAGAGGGGCCCACAGAGACTACTTATGTATAGGGCCCAGAATTTTGTGCTACACCCCTGATCACGATGAAGAGAATTCCTCTTCATCATGACTGTAGGTGCCGAATCCAATTCATATCGTAAATCAACAGGCAATTTCAACCATTATTGAAAAAGCTAAATTCTTACCCTCCCTTCTCTTTTGGAAAAATCCAGAAGGATTGAGCTGTTGTTTTCCTGCACGCTCTGCCATTTCTCCTCTACTCGTCTCTTCCCGCTTTAACTTGTTTCACGTCACTCAGCGCTGACCATCAGACCCTCCCACATGCGCGGCGCACACACAGTCGTTTCACTATCCTTATGAGGACCCCTCATTGACTACATTCATTTCCTAGCCCTTACCCTAACCTTAACCACGCAAACTACATGCCTAACCCTAACCCTTAACCTAACCCTAATTCTAACCTTAACCCTAAAACCAAGTCCTAACCCTAAAATAGACCCTTTTACTCGTGAGGACCTCTAAAAGGGCCACACAAGGTAGGTGGTTTCTGGTTTTTATATCCTAACGAGGACATTTGGTCCACATTAGGATAGTTAAACATGCACACACACACACACACACCCCACGGAGTTAGTTGAGAGACCTGAATTTATTTTGACAGGCTGTTATGTTACCAAGACTATAGCACACTCACACACTTTACGTTTTTTCCCGGGCTTCACATAGGCTTAAATTTGAACTTATATTCGGGGCTACACTCAAAACGTTGAGGGTTTAATAACCTGGCAGTGCCGATGGTAATTGGCCGGGTACAAACTGGGGAGATAAATGGGGAGAAGAAAAAAAAAGCACAGATGTTGAATCAGCTGGTGCGTCCGAGGTGAGTCTAACGTCTCTGACTGATGGTGTGTTTGCACCCGCTTGCTGGGTGATGTTTATCGTGTGTACAGCTGTAGGACAGTATGGGAGAACTGACAGTAATAAACCTGAAGCAAACCTATATCCTGGTGCAAGGTTTAATGACAACGGCTTCACGCCACTGATTTCGTGATAACCATATTTATGCTGCCAAAGAAACCAATAAAATCATCATCGACCATTATGAAAGTACACTGATCGGCTGCAAGATTCAACAGCTCGGCCAATTTTGTTGCCCCCCCCCCATTCACACACATTCATAAGTGTAAGAGGAGTAGCTTAGCAACCACTGAGCTGCAGGCAAGCAGAGGCCTGCTGCTATCAAACACACACACACGCATGCGGTTCCACTGGTTCAGCGAAGTATGAGCGAGTCTTGGGCATCGAGTCATCAGCTACCACTCTTTTGTTCTGTGAGCTCTCACGTGCTTTGAGTCTTACAAATGCGCCTTATTCATGTCAGCTCATGTGGAAAAGACTGGCGTTTTAATATCGCTGCTGTGACGCTGTAATATGCGGCGTATCCTCACTTCATGCCATGTCACGTCTACCGCCGAATAGCTCTGTAAGGAGAAGCTTGCAGCCTACCAGCAAAAGTATGCATACTAGAAAACAGGGCGATGCCCAGTAATTACCCTTAACGCCCCTTATATCCACATTAAGTCGTACTGCCACTGGCAGTTAAGCTGTTTTGTATAAACATTGGACTATTGTCAGTATAAAGACATTTTGCTGGCAATTAAGACACTTATTAGCAGCTTAAGAGCCCAAATTGATGGTTAAAATGAAAATCCACAGTCTGTCCGATGAGTTCAGTTGTTTGCGAGGCACATTTTTCTGTATGTCCTAATAGTTACGAAACACCCCTGACCAACACCGAAAGTTAAATCCTTTTCCGTGTGTCTTAATGTGTTGTAAGTTTGCAGAATTAGTCTGAGATTTTCTTAACCACTGAAGTGAGGGTTGCCGTTTCCCCCATTTTCAAAGTCGCTGCAAGCGGACTAAATCAAAACATCCAATATCCCCTGTTAACAGCAGTCAGCATGAGCATGCAGTAATAAAATGCTTTTATTGTTGTTATCATTGTTTAATATTGCATGAACTAGCCTTCACATAAAATAATATGATCATCATAAAGTAAAATGGCATGTACTTTTATAAGAACATAATCCAGGACATTACATTTTTTGTATGTCTGTCTCATATGAATACTTGTCCTCATAATTAGCTGCAAATGAACTGGAGCCATGACCCTGGAAATGCATTGAAATGTATAAACGGATCCTGCCAGATTTAAGAGCTCAGGACTCAAATTGCTCACAGTCATGACTGATGTGTGTGTGTGTGCGCACATGTGCATGTTTGCTTAAACCATCTCCAGCAGCGCTACCACCCTGAAATGCAACAAGCAAGTATATAGAGAATGAAGCAATATTATAGTTAAAACATGTGACTTCTGCATAGTTTTCCAGAGCAGCAATAATAATAATAATAGTGCAACTGATTCAGGATGTCCTTAAGATTAAAGGGCACCAACAATTGAGTTGACAATGCATCCAAAACGGACTTCTGTTTTCTCAATTTTAACTATATTCTTCATTCCCAACATCAGCTCTTCCACTTGGGTGAGATGTCAATTGACAAAGCGCATCATCTCTCATCCACCCATTATCCAAGCTGCTTCTCTGAATCAGGGTTGCAGGATGCTGGAGTCTATCCCAGCAGTCACTGGGTGGCAGGCGGGGAGACACCCTGGACCAGCCGCCAGTCCATCACAGGACCCACCCACCTACCCATCCATCCATCCATCCATTCATCCATCCACACCCATCCACACACACATTCACACCTAGTGACAATTTAGTATGGCCGAGTCAGCTGACCTACATGTCTTTGGACTGTGGGAGGAAACCGGAGCACCTGGAGGAAACCCACACAGACACGGGGAGAACATGCAAACTCCACACAGAGGACGACCTGGGACGACCCCCAAGCTTGGACAACCCCGAGGTTCGAACCCAGGACCTTCTTGCTGTGAGGCAACCACGCTAACCACTGCGCCACCGTGCTGCCCTGTATCGTCTTATGTCTAAAATTACATTATTTCTCTTTTTTCTTTTTAAATTGTGGGAATAATCAAGTTTCTGAATTGATGACAAGTCTTCTTATTAGCCTATTATTGTTGACACCAACAGGTTCCGGGTGCAGGTGAGGATGTCGGGGGTCAGAAAATAAACTGAGGAAACAAGAGTCGCTTTAGGGGGAGGGGGAGTGCAAAGGGACCCCTCACTGTATCAGTGCTGCTTGAGAAGTCATTCAGGTCCAATAGGCTCCAACAACAGGCAGCAAATCAGGCTGTAAAACGGTCTCATTTGCTGCACTCCAACAAGTATGGAGCTGGCAGAGAAGTTAAGGTAAAGATCACTAGGCGGAAATGTGAATCTAACTCATTTGAAAAAGAAACATTGCTACTCGTTAACTATTATTAGTGGCATTTGAAAGAAGCACCGGTCTTGCTAAAGAGAACCAGCTGAGAAGAGACTGAATGAACTGGGGATGTTATTTATCACGACAAGGTAGAAAGGTTGTGAGTCTACAAAGGAAATATGGCTGGCTCCGAAGCAAAGAGGACAAGACGACAGCAAGAAATGGACTACCTAGTGTTGGAGAAAATGCAGCTCAAAAGTGATGAGCAGAAGGCACTGGAGGATGAGAACGCAGCTATTGCGTGTTGCGGATGCATTGGGAAAGCTGGAGAATTTAAGGAAGTAATAAAACAGAGAGAGTGAAGTGGGTATGCATGCTTTGAGTGATATAAATGTGTAGAGCAGGAGCATGAAAAATCACCATGTGAATATATATATATATATATATATATATATATATATATATATATATATATATATATACACTACCGTTCAAAAGTTTGGGATCACCCAAACAATTTCGTGTTTTCCATGAAAAGTCACACTTATTCACCACCATATGTTGTGAAATGAATAGAAAATAGAGTCAAGACATTGACAAGGTTAGAAATAATGATTTGTATTTGAAATAAGATTTTTTTTACATCAAACTTTGCTTTCGTCAAAGAATCCTCCATTTGCAGCAATTACAGCATTGCAGACCTTTGGCATTCTAGCTGTTAATTTGTTGAGGTAATCTGGAGAAATTGCACCCCACGCTTCCAGAAGCAGCTCCCACAAGTTGGATTGGTTGGATGGGCACTTCTTTGAGCAGATTGAGTTTCTGGAGCATCACATTTGTGGGGTCAATTAAACGCTCAAAATGGCCAGAAAAAGAGAACTTTCATCTGAAACTCGACAGTCTATTCTTGTTCTTAGAAATGAAGGCTATTCCATGCGAGAAATTGCTAAGAAATTGAAGATTTCCTACACCGGTGTGTACTACTCCCTTCAGAGGACAGCACAAACAGGCTCTAACAGGTACTATTTAATGAAGATGCCAGTTGGGGACCTGTGAGGCGTCTGTTTCTCAAACTAGAGACTCTAATGTACTTATCTTCTTGCTCAGTTGTGCAACGCGGCCTCCCACTTCTTTTTCTACTCTGGTTAGAGCCTGTTTGTGCTGTCCTCTGAAGGGAGTAGTACACACCGGTGTAGGAAATCTTCAATTTCTTAGCAATTTCTCGCATGGAATAGCCTTCATTTCTAAGAACAAGAATAGACTGTCGAGTTTCAGATGAAAGTTCTCTTTTTCTGGCCATTTTGAGCGTTTAATTGACCCCACAAATGTGATGCTCCAGAAACTCAATCTGCTCAAAGAAGTGCCCATCCAACCAATCCAACTTGTGGGAGCTGCTTCTGGAAGCGTGGGGTGCAATTTCTCCAGATTACCTCAACAAATTAACAGCTAGAATGCCAAAGGTCTGCAATGCTGTAATTGCTGCAAATGGAGGATTCTTTGACGAAAGCAAAGTTTGATGTAAAAAAAATCTTATTTCAAATACAAATCATTATTTCTAACCTTGTCAATGTCTTGACTCTATTTTCTATTCATTTCACAACATATGGTGGTGAATAAGTGTGACTTTTCATGGAAAACACAAAATTGTTTGGGTGATCCCAAACTTTTGAACGGTAGTGTATATATACACTCACCGGCCACTTTATTAGGCACACCTGTCCAACTGCTCGTTAACGAAAATTTCTAATCAGCCAATCACATGGCAGCAACTCAATGCATTTAGGCATGTAGACATGGTCAAGACGATCTGCTGCAGTTCAAACCGAGCATCAGAATGGGGAAGAAAGGTGATTTAAGTGACTTTGAACGTGGCATGGTTGTTGGTGCCAGACGGGCTGGTCTGAGTATTTCAGAAACTGCTGATCTACTGGGATTTTCACGCACAACCATCTCTAGGGTTTACAGAGAATGGTCCGAAAAAGATAAAATATCCAGTGAGCGGCAGTTCTGTGGGCGAAAATGCCTTGTTGATGCCAGAGGTCAGAGGAGAATGACCAGACTGGTTCGAGCTGATAGAAAGGCAACAGTAACTCAAATAACCACTCATTACAACCGAGGTATGCAGAAGAGCATCTCTGAACGCACAACACGTCCAACCTTGAGGCAGATGGGCTACAGCAGCAGAAGACCACACCGGGTGCCACTCCTGTCAGCTAAGAACAGGAAACTGAGGCTACAATTCGCACAGGCTCACCAAAATTGGACAATAGAAGATTGGAAAAACGTTGCCTGGTCTGATGAGTCTCGATTTCTGCTGCGACATTCGGATGGCAGGGTCAGAATTTGGCGTCAACAACATGAAAGCATGGATCCATCCTGCCTTGTATCAACGGTTCAGGCTGGTGGTGGTGGTGTAATGGTGTGGGGGATATTTTCTTGGCACACTTTGGGCCCCTTAGTACCAATTGAGTATCGTGTCAACGCCACAGCCTACCTGAGTATTGTTGCTGACCATGTCCATCCCTTTATGACCACAGTGTTCCCATCTTCTGATGGCTACTTCCAGCAGGATAACGCACCATGTCATAAAGCTCGAATCATCTCAGACTGGTTTCTTGAACATGACAATGAGTTCACTGTACTCAAATGGCCTCCACAGTCACCAGATCTCAATCCAATAGAGCACCTTTGGGATGTGGTGGACCGGGAGATTCGCATCGTGGATGTGCAGCCGACAAATCTGCAGCAACTGCGTGATGCTATCATGTCAATATGGACCAAACTCTCTGAGGAATGTTTCCAGTACCTTGTTGAATCTATGCCACGAAGGATTAAGGCAGTTCTGAAGGCAAAAGGGGGTCCAACCCGGTACTAGCAAGGTGTACCTAATAAAGTGGCCAGTGAGTGTATATTTATATATATCTCCATCCATCCATCCATTATCCAAGCCGCTTATCTAAATTAGGGTTGTGGGATGCTGGAGCCTATATATATATTTATATATGTAGCGTTTTAATTCCAAAACTGTCAATGTTGTTGAGTGCTCGACTAATGAGGAGTGTATATATATATATATATATATAGTATATATGAGTGTGTGTGTGTGTGTGTGTGTGTGTGTGTGTGTGTGTGTATATATATATATATATATATATACAGCGTTTTTTCCGAAACTGTCACCATGTTATAAGTGCTCAACTAATGAGGAGCAGAATATCAACATGGATACAGGAAAAATAGTTTTAATGCATTGCAGTACAGGCCTGTTTCGTGCGTCTCGCACTCATCAGCTGCTCCTGACATCATTAGCAGCTGATGAGTGCGAGACGCATGAAACAGGCCTGTACTGCAATGCATTAAAACTATTTTTCCTGTATCCGTGTGTATATATATATATATACGTATATATAATACACACACACACACACACACACACACACAGATAAGGCAAGAAATAGGAAGCTGTGGCTTCACCATAGATATCACAGACAGTGTAAAACAAGAACTCAGAAATGGACTTTAGTATGAAAAATGGATGGATGTGCCAGTGCAATAAAAACACTAAAGCAGCAGTAAGCACTGGGGACCAGTGGAGTCCCCTAGCATGTACACAGCACCAAATAAAGTTCAGCTGTTCCTGTAGGATTTTCCTGACATCTTGGTTGCATCCAACTGCAAAAGCCATGGTCCACAAAGAGTTTACAAAGCATGAACGGGTTCTCGTTGTTGAAAGGTGTCGATCAGGAGAGGGGTTCATAAGAATTTCCAAGGCATTAGATATACCATGCAACACAGTGAAGACAATCATCAACAAGTGGAGAAAATATGGTACAACCAAGAACAGGACGTCCCTCCAAAATTGATGAGAAGATGAGGAGAAAACTGGTCAGGAACACTGCCAAGAGGCCTACGGCAACATTAAAGGAGCTGCAGGAATTTCTGACAAGTCCTGGTTGCTGCCTACATGTGGCAACAATCTCCCGTATTCTTCATGTGTCTTGGCTATGGGGTAGGGTGGCAAGACAGAAGACTTTTCACACGGAAAAAAAATATCCAAGCCCGGCTAAATTTTGCAAAAAGATACATCCAGTCTTCCGAAACCATGTGGAAAAATGTGTTATGTGCTGATGAGAACAAGGTTGAATTTTTTTGGCCATAATTTCAAAAGGTATTTTTGGCACAAAAACAACACAACACATCACCAAAAGAACACCATACCCACGGTGAAGCATGGTGGTGGCGGCATCCTGCTTTGGGACTGCTTTTCCTCAGCCAGAATTGGGGCTTCAGTCAAGTTGGAGGGAATCATGAATAGCTTCAAATACCAGTTGAATTTGGTTCAAAACCTTCAGGTGTCTGCCAGAAAGCTGAAGATGAAGAGGAATTTTACCTTTCAGCACAACGACCCAAAGCATACATCCAAATTAACAAAGGAATGGCTTCACCCGAAGAAGAGCAACGTCTTGGAATGGCCTGGCCAGAGCCCAGACCTGAATCCAATAGAAAATCTGTGGGGTGATCTGAAGAGGGTTGTGCACAGGAGATGCCGCAATTTGATGGATCTAGAACGTTTTTGCAAGGAAGAGTGGGAAAATACTGCCAAGTCAACATGTGCCAAGCTGATAGACCCTTACCCAAAAATACTGAGAGCCGTAATAAAATCAGAGGGTGCTCCAACAAAGTATTAGTTTAGGGGTGTGCACACCTATGCAACCAGGTTATTGCAAGTCTTTTGTTTTCTTTTTTCCCCTAAAAGGTTTCAGCTTATTTTTCACTTGAATTTTATCAGTTGCAATTTCACATTAAAGGCAGCGCAAGTCCTGATATGATTTATCTTGGGTTAATTTTTTTTTAATATCATAAAAACCTGCCATGATGATTTTATATCCATACGGTGGATATAAAAAGTCCACACACCCCTGTTAACAACAGGGTGTGTGGAGTTTTTTATATCCACTGTATGAGAGATTAAGCAACCACAGGGGCCCCTTGTTGATCAATGAACATAAAAAAAATGTCAGCTAGAGAGGGCAAGAGAGGACGACAAGGCAGTCATATACTGTTTAGGTGAGGGTTTTTGTTTTTGTTTTGGTCTAAAAACTCATAACTCAGACCACTCACTGAAACAAACCTGACTCAGACCTCAAACCGAGCTGGTCTGAGAACAGTTCGTTTTGAGTCTGTTTCATGGTCAAGGGGTTTGCGCATTGAGAACAGTAGTGGCAGGCACAATGAATGAGTGAGTCACATTTGAACAAATCGTTTTCGAGTTTGACACGAATCGAGTCTCGAGGATATTATAAGTAGAAACTTCCTCCTGCTGTAACGTTTGTTAGTTTGCTGTGTTTGAAATAATAACATTTGCTTTCTATGTCTGAAATAAAGACCTACCTACTACTTTTGGCTACTCCCGTTAGGGGTCGCCACAACAGATCATTCATTTCCATCTCTTCCTGTCCCCTGTCAACACAGCCACCTGCATGTCTTCCCTCACCACATCCATAAACCTCCTCTTTCGCCTTCCTCTTTTCCTCCATAGCTCCATATTCAGTATCCTTCTCCCAATATACCCAGCATCTCTCTGCACATGTCCAAACCATCTCAATCTGGCCTCTCTTGCTTTGTCTCCAAACCATCCAACCTGAGCTGTCCCTCTAATAAAGTCGTTCCTAATCCTGTCTCATCACTCCAACGAAAATCTTATCATCTTCAACTCTGCCACCTCCAGCTCTGCCTCCTGTCTTTTTGTCAGTGCCACCGTCTCCAAACCATATAACATAGCTGGTCTCACAACCATCTTGTAAACCTTCCCTTTAACTCTTGCTGGTACCCTTCTGTCGCAAATCACTCCTGACACTCTTCTACACCCACTCCACCCTGCCTTCATGCTCTTCTTCATCTCTCTTCTGCACTCCCCGTTACTTTGAACAGTTGGCCCCAAGTATTTAAACTCATACACCTTCGCCAACTCTACTCCTTGCATCCTCACCATTTCGCTGTCCTCCCTCTTGTTCGTGCATATGTATTCCATCTTGCTCCGACTGACTTTCATTCCTCTTCTCTCCAGTGTCATACCTCCACCTCTTCAGGCTCTCTTCAGCCTGCACCCTACTCTCGCTACAGATCACAATATCATCTGCAAACATCATAGTCCACGGAGACTCCTGCCTGATTTCGTCCATCAACCTGTCCATCACCATTGCAAACAATAAAGGGCTCAGAGCCGATCCTTGATGTAATCCCACCTCCACTTTGAACCCATCTGTCACTCCTAGCACACATCTCACCACTGTCACACTGTCCTCATACATATCCTGCATCATGCCTACATACTTCTCTGACACTCCCGACTTTCTCCTACAATACCACATCTACTCTCTCGGCACCCTGTCGTATGCTTTCTCTAAAGATACAATGTAACTCCTTCTGGCCTTCTCTATACTTCTCCATCAACATTCTCAAAGCAAACATTGCACATGTGGTGCTCTTTCGTGGCATGAAACCATACTGCTGCTCGCTAATCGTCACCTCTCCTCTTCACCTAGCTTCTATTACTCTTTCCCATATCTTCATACTGTGTCTGATCAACTTTATACCTCTGCAGTTGCTACAGTTCTGCACATCGCCCTTACACTTGAAAATCGGTAGCAGTATGCTTCTTTCCAACTCCCCGGGCATCCTCTCCCTTTCCAAGATTGTGTCAAACAATCTAGTTAAAAACTCCACCGACATCTCTCCTAAACATCTCCATGCCTCCACAGGTATGTCATCTGGACCAACTGCCTTTCCACTCTTCATAGTTGCCCTCACTTCCTCCTTGCTGATCCATCGCACTTCCTGATTCACTATCCCCACATCATCCAACCTTCTCTCGCTCTCATTTTCTTCATTCATCAGTCCCTCAAAGTATTCCTTCCACATTCTCAACACACTCTCCTCACTTGTCAGCACATTTCCATCTCTATCCTTCATTGCCCTAACCTGCTGCTTATCCTTCCCTGCTCGGTCCCTCTGTCTAGCCAATCGGTACAAGTTCTTTTCTTCATCCTTAGTGTCTAACCTCTCATACAACTCACCATATGCCTTTTCTTTTACCTGCGCCACCTCTCTCTTCGCTTTACACTGCATTTCCTTGTACTCCCGTCTACTTTCTTCATCTCTCTGACTATTCCACTTCTTCTTTGCCAACCTCTTCCTCTGTATACTTCGCTGTACTTTGTCATTCCACCACCAAGTCTCCTTGTCTTCCTTCTTCTGCCCAGATGACACACCAAGTACCTTCCTAGCTGTCTCCCTCACTATTTCTGCAGTGGTTGCCCAGCCATCCAGCAACTCTTCACTTCCACCCAGTGCCTGTCTTAACTCCTCCCTGAACTCCACACAACAGTCTTCCTTCTTCAGCTTCCACCATTTGATCCTTGGCTCTGCCTTCACTCTCTTCCTCCTCTTGATCTTCAAAGTCATTCTACAGACCACCATCCGATGCTGCCTAGCTACGTTCTCCCCTGTCACCTCCTAGCAGTCTCCAATCTCTTTCTGATCGTGCCTCTTACATAAGCTTTAGTCCACCTGTGTGCACTTTTCTCCACTCTTATACGTCACCCTGTGTTCCTCCCTCTTCTTGAAATATGTATTCACCACAGCCTTTTCCATCCTTTTTGCAAATTCAACCACCATCTGTCCTACCACATTCTTCTCCTTGACGCCATACCTACCCATCACCTCATCATCACCTCTGTTCCCTTCACCAACATGTCCACTGACGCCTGCTCCAATCACCACTCTCTCCTCCTTGGGTACACTCTTCACCACTTCAGAATTATTCTTTTTTTTCCCCATCTCACATCCAACTTGCGGGGCATATGCGCTGATAACATTCATCAACACACCTTCGATTTCCAGCTTCATACTCATCACTCTGTCTGACACTCTCTTCACCTCCAGCACACTCTTGATAAGAATGACCTCTACCCCATGTCTCCTCCCATTTGCACCATGGTAGAAAAGTTTGAAGCCACCTTAAGTGCTCCTGGCCTTACTCCCCTTGCACCTGGTCTCTTGCACACACAGTATATCTACCGTCCTTCTCTCCATCATATCAGCCAGCTCTCTCCCTTTTCCAGTCATAGTGCCAACATTCAAAGTTCTGACTCTCACCTCCAAACCCTTACCCTCCCTCCTCTCCCACTGTCTCTGGACATGCCTTCCCCCTCTCCTTCTCCTTCACCCAACAGTAGCATAGTTTCCACCAGCACCCTGCTGCCCAACAGTACCGATGGCAGTCGTTAGTAACTCAGGCCTCAACCAATCGGTATGGAAATCTTATTCATGAGCCGCATATTTGATTTGGTAAAGGTTTTATGTAGGATGCCCTTCCTGATCCAGCCCTCCTCATTTATCAGGGTTTGGATCGGCACTAAGAATGCACTGGCTTGCATATCCTCAGTGGCTGGGTTCAAATGTTATAAAGCTGCAAAGTGCTGCAAAGCTTGAATGTGTGTATGTGCTGTACAGTGTGTATTGCATAGTATACACCGATCAGCCAAAACATTAAAACCACTGACAGGTAAGAGAATAGCATTGATTGTCTCGTTACAATGGCACCTGTCAAGGGGTGGGATATATTAGGCAGCAAATGACCAGTCAGTTCTTGAAGTTGATGTGTTGGAAGCAGGATAAATGGGCAAGCATAAGGACTAAGCATAAGTGACTTTGACAAGGGCCAAATTGTGATGGCTAGACGACTGGGTCAGGGCGTCTCCAAATCGGCAGGCTCTTGTGGGGTTTTCCAGGTATGCAGTGGTCAGTACCTACTAAAAGTAGTCCAAGCCACAGGGTCATGGGCACCCAAGGCTCACTGATGCGTGTGGGGTACGATGGCAAGCTCGTCTGGTCTGATCCCACAGAAGAGCTATTGTAGATCAAAATGCTGAAAAAAGTTAACTCTGGCTAAAATAGACAGGTGTCAGAACACACAGTGCATCGCAGCTTGCTGTGTATGGGGCTGCGTAGCCGCAGACCAGTCAGAGTCATGATGACCCCCTGTCCCCTGCTGAAAGCACCTACAATGGGCTGGACCATGGGGCAGTGGAAGAAGGTGGCCTGATCTGATGAATCACATTTTCTTTTGCATCATATGGACGGCCGAGTGTGTGTGCGTCATTTACCTGGGGAAGAGATGGCACCCGGATGCACTATGGGAAGAAGGCAAACCAGCAGAGGCAGTGTGATGCTCTGGGCAATGTTCTGCTGGGAATCCTTGGGTCCTGGCATTCATGTGGATGTTACTTTGACAATACCACCTACCTAAACATTGTTGCAGACCAAGTATACCCCTTCATGGCAATGGTATTTCCTGATGGCAGTGGCTTCAGATCGTTTTATTGTTTTGGCTGATCGGTGTATGCTATATACTGAATGAGCTGACTAGCATTGTTCTACTGCTGCATACAGTGATCCTAGACACAGGTGAACTAAAAAGGTTACTCGAATCGAATCATGCATATTCTGGATATCAGGATAACATAATGAAGTCCGTCGGCTTCAATGCAAGACAGTATAGTTTTTGGCGAATTTCAAATAATGCTACTACCCTTTTTTTAAAATGATACTTTAAATGATCACATTCAGCACTCATACATACCTTGAATTTGATCTACTAAAAATATCTTAATTGTTACCATTGCTCTCTGTGACAAGGTGGAAAATTTTGACAAACTTTTTTGAAAAAGAAAACAAACAAACAAATAAGCAAACAACCAAACAAAAACAAGCTAGTGCTACCAACACTTAGGTTTAGCTAACTTAGAAAACTATCATAGAGTAAATAATGTCTTATAAAACTATAAACCTTGTAATGTTTCGATTTTAACAGCTGCTGAGTATTGCACAGCCGTCACTGACTGTCCGTGTGCGCCCTCTACTGGATGACTGGGTTCACTGCACGAATTGAGGGATAAAGACGGTCCCGGGTACAGGGTGTACCGGAAACTCGTATGACGTATAAATTTTCCAAAGTCCCAATTCATTTATCTCAGAGAGTTGAATCAGTTCATCTGGACATAAATGAACCGATTCAGCTTTCTTGGATTTCCTTACCTAGATTATCGAGCGTGCATCAAGACGTCCCATTCATTTAGACGTCGCCTGACGCCGCTCCACTGGACCCAAAGGAACCGGAGAAGAACCGCCCACCATTTATAACGACACGGTTCGTTTCGCCTTTCGCTCCACTGTCCTTGTGGTTTGCCGTATAAAAAAGAAAAGAAAGAAAAAAAAATCACATGATACTACTTATACCACACTGAGAGGAAACACAAACAAAACCAAGTCGTGGCCGGTTTTGCTGAATTAAAGTGGGGGTTTTTTTCGGAAAAAAATATTATTTTTGGTACACTTACTGGAAAAGGGAACGCGGATGGATAATTAACATGCTGTTGATATTGGGAAGATACTTCCCTCGGTAGGAAAGATGGGACTTTTTTTTTATTAGCCAAAATGGTTGAAGGAGGAGACGCTTGGCAAATGATAACCTACGGACTGATGACCCCTTGAATCTTTATCTCGCTTTCTTCTTTTTCTTACCCCATTACTTCCTCTCCACGCTATGCTCTGTGCCCATTATCTTTACTATAGACGCTCCACCATTATCTTTTAGGGGAGAACTAATCCTAATTCGAAGAGGTCCAATCAACAAAACCAGCAAATGCACCGAGGCCCATTCAAACTGAAGCGGAATATAAGGAGAACCGAGTCCTCTTTTAAGTAAACACACTGAGAGCACCGAGTCCTATTTTAGTTTGCTAAACCCCCTGGTTCAGGTTTGATTTGTTCTAAAGGGTTCATACACGAAACAAACAAAAACTAAACTGCAGCCCTGCCTCATATCAAGGCTACCTCTCACCTTGTTAAGAGTAAATATAAAGCTATGTAAATATGGATGTGGCTATTCAAACGTCAGAGTAGATACAAAGTGCAAATATGTACAGTATGATAGGTGTGTAATTATGCGTCGTAGCAACAAAATTTCAGTTTAAAAGGGAAAAGAATGTAATACAATGTGTGCAGAGTGTGCAGACATAGCCCACCCTTGAAAGATATCACTGGAGAAAATGATCAGATTAGGAACTGTACATGCATAAATGGATCATAGTGTGTGTAATGATATGTACCCACCGGGCCAGAAGGTGGCAGTATTGGTATAGCTTTGTTTATTACAGAGGGTTAAGGTTCGTGCGCAGAAAGTTCTAGGATCAGAACATGTGACAGCCATGGAGCAGAAAAGAAGTGATTAAATACACAGAGGCAAGATTTACTTTTCAGCTTGGTTTATTACTCACCTGAAGGGCATCTTTGCCAGACACGGAATTCCTCAAACAGTGCAGTGACAGTGACCCCCAGTATAGATTCCGGGAGTTTCAGATGTTTGCAGAACAGTATGGGTTCCAACACACCACATCAAGCCCTCTCCATCCACAGGCAAATGGAAAGGCAGAGAGAGGAGTGGAAATTGTCAAAATACTCCTGAAAAAGGCCACTGAAACCAACTCAGACCCTTACCTGGCATTGCTGACCTATCGATCCTCACCTCTGTCATGTGGCACATGCTTGCGGAGCTCCTCATGAACCGCAAACTGCGCAACACACTGCCATGCATGCCTGTGAAAAAGGAAAACGGGACTGACACAGAAACACATGCAGCTCAAGTGGAAACAGAAAAAGAACCATGACAAGGCTGCCATGAGTCTGAAACCTCTTACAGACATGATATGGTCAGAATCGAAGAGCCCTCCGCATGGAACAGAAAGGCAATGGTCCTGAAAGAAGTAAGTCCAAGGTCATATACCATTAGGACTGAAGATGGACAGGTACTGTGGAGAAACCGCAGAAGTCTGCTTAAGACTCAGGAGACATTTCAGGAACAGGCAGGTGCTGAAGTGACACCTCCTGTTGTGCATCCTCCAGACGTGCACCCGACTGAGTTTCCTCCGCCTACCCCAACGATTGAAACACCAGTCATGCGCAGGTCTAGCAGGCCTAGAAAACAGAAAGTTGTGATGGACTTGTAGGATAAAAAATAATGATAAAAAACAAGAGAATTTGAGTTTTGTTAGAGATATCCTACAAGACATCGGTGCGGAGTTATTTGAAAACTTCCCAGAAAGTTACATTGAGTTGGGATACATGAAAAGGAATTAATGTGACTTACCTGTTTGTTGTTACATAGTATGCCTGTACAGAAAAGAAGTATGAAATATATTGATTAATGTTTAAATGACTAGGTGTGGCAATAGCTTAATGTGACTTACCCGTTTGTTATTTTATCTGAAAAGTGTTAAAATGTGGTGTAATGTTTAGATGACTAAATTTGGTTATAGCTTAACAGTCTCTAGACTTTATACTTACCTTGTATTCTTATTCTTATTTTTTTTGTATTAACTTCAAAGGAAGGAGGATGTAACGGTATGTGCCCACCGGGCCAGTAGGTGACAGTATTGGTATATCTTGTTTATTGTAGCGGCTTAAGGTTCATGCGCAGAACGTTCAAGGATCAGAACATGTGACAGCCATGGAGCAGCAGAGAAGTGATTAAATACACTGAGACAAGATTTACTATTCAGCTTGATTTATTACATAACCGGACATTACTGTGTGCAATGTGTCTGTGTGTGGGGGGGCGGTTACGGTGAAGAGGCGCGGCACTGTAGCGTCCCCCCCCCCCGCGCGCGCGTTCTAGTGTGGAACTCACGTCCTCTACATGTTTGCGTGGGTTTCCCCCAATTTCCTTGAGTTTTCTCTAACTGTGCAAAGACAAATTGGGTGAATTGGAAACTCTAAATTGCAAATACACGTGAATGGTGTGTGAATGTTTGCGTGTGGACCGTGAAGTTGCGATCTCTCTGGGTCGCTTCCGTGCCTTCAGCCTGATACCTACTAGAATAAACTCCAGCCCCTGCGCCACTAAACTGGATCAAGCTGTTGTGGATGATGACACATGGCATATGATGACGTATGATGCCCCCCACCCCCCGGACTAATCAACAGGCCCTCTGCCCTCCAGACTCCCACACACGTACGTAACCACTGTAATCTGTATATAAAACTGCACGTTCACACTTTTTGCCGTTTATATTCCCATATAGGTGTGTATTCGTTTATAATCCTTCACGTTTTTACTCTATGTAACAGTATTTTTCTTGCAATTGTACCAACACCAAGCTAAATTCCCAGTTCATGTAATGCACACGGCAATAAAATAATTTATTCTAATCATCACTTTCAACACAAAGGAATGTGTATTTTTTCCTATTAGGTATGAAAATATTGTCAGTTCAAGTTTGCACACCCTTATAAATTCATTGTGGTGGCATCTGCCAGCAACACCTCTGTAGCTTTGAGAATGTCTTTTGAGAATTCAAGAACACCTCAAAAAAGCAATGGCCCTGGCTAACTGCTCTTCCGGTCAGAATTTTCGTATTGGATTGAACTCGGGCCTACAACTAGGTCATTTCAAGTTTTTGTAAGCCATTCCATCATTTGCTTTGAAATTGAAATATTACTCATGAAAAGCATTATTGCAAACTAGATTTTTCCCAAGAAAAAAAAATCATCGTACTTTCTGCATTAAGATATTGGGCCTCATTCATCGATTGTTCATACGAACAAACGTGTTCTTACAGAATCGTGGATTTTTTAGTCCTGAAGTTAGCCTGAGACCAGTGTAGAACCCGGGCAACCCCTGAAGCCAACACTACTGTCTTTGCAAGCCTGGGTGATTGCTCATTCCAAGAGGTAGACAATAGCTGTTAGGGGGAAAAGAATTACAAATAACCATCAGCTTAGCCTCAGTGAGACAATCTTGAGCTAAAAATTCCACGGTTTTAAAGGAACAATTTGTACGTACAAACGATTGGTGAATGAGGCCCACTGTTCTTTTTACCCTTCTATGTAGTCCATAACTGAAGAATACCTCGACATGTTGATATGCATGTGTGGTACTACTAGCGCTGTCCACATTTGACATGACAGTGCAGAAATCAATGGCCACTGCAGCATCCTTTAAACTCATGTCTGCATTTAGAGACGGGCCTTTCTTCACTGATATATACTAACAGCAGCTACCTGCTTACATCCACTTAACATCTGCCAGGACTTTTTTTTTTGCAGCAATAAGAGGTTGTAATCTCCTCCAATTGACCAAAAATCAAAGTTAAGAGACAGACTACTCAATTATTAAATGAATTCACAGCTGAAAAAAGTGGCACAGTAACAATAGCAGATTGAAGCAATTTGGTCACATAGGTCTACTCCACAACTTTATACATGACCACAGTTAAGCGGGCTGAGCAAGAGATAAGGGAGAGTAAATATAGCAGTGAAGTAATCCTCTTCATGGACATCATTATCCAATTAGTCAACTTCCTTATCTCTTGCTGCAATAGGATAAAACAGCTGACAACGTGAATGGTTTAGTTTGTTCCCCAGAATAAATTTATTCAAGTTAGGACCATACAAACCTACTCAATGACAGGAGGAGGTACCAGATTTCTTTAACAGGAATGACATTGGTAAAGAGGGCGTGGAACGTTTAAATGATAAGATGCACAAAGTACAGCCGTTGCTCACAATAGTGAGACACTATAATTTGTTCCCATAAATAAGGCAGAATGCAGTGTCCATAGAAATGGATAGTTGTGTTACATTTAGCCAATTCTGACAATGATGTTAAGAAAAAAAACATTAAAAGGACTTAGATGACTTTCTTCAGCTCATCGTACAGCACCAACACAAAGGCACCGCCCATGCCTCTGAGCACGTTGGACCAGGCTCCCTTGAAGAAAGCTTTGCCACCCTCATCTCGTGCAATCTTACGCCAACAGTCGATGGTGCCACTGTACATGATGTCAGCTGAGAATTTTGAGAACAGATAAGACAAAGTAAGTGAAGTGAAACTGGTGGGAATATGATTTCCACATTAAAACAAAAAAGCCAATACCACATTTTTTGTCCTTCAGCTGACAGGCATGTGACACCTCTTCAAATTCTCAACATAAACATCTATCATCTAGCCATCTTTTGCCTATCTAAGCAACATCAGTTCTCTGAACAATATTATATTGCACTAAAGTTAGGCCGGTCATACTATGGAATTTTAATGCAGACATATTTATTTCTTCCAAACAGTGCTTGAAATACCCACCTCCTTTACGTCCAGACTGCATCATCATGCGCCTACGGACAGTGTCGAAGGGGTACGAGGTCAGGCCAGCCACAGCAGTCACGGACTGGGCAATCATCCAGCTTACCAATATGTGAGTGTTCTTGGGATCTGGAAGCATACCTGTAAACAGAGGCAGAGTGGTTACAGATCTATTAAATGTTGAGGTTTCCCTTCGAAACTAGTTGCATTTTAACATACCCTTAGCTGTGTCGTAGATGCCAAAGTAAGCAGCCCTGTAGATGATGATTCCTTGGACAGACACATTGAAGCCTTGGTACAAGCCCCTCACACCATCAGACCTGGAGATCTTCACCAGGCAGTCTCCAAGACCCTTGAACTCTCTTTCTTGGCCTGCTTTTCCGACATCTGCAGCAAGACGGGTTCTGGCGAAGTCAAGGGGATAAACAAAGCAGAGAGAGGTGGCTCCGGCAGCACCACCAGAGGCCAGGTTACCAGCAAAATACCTCCAGAATTGGGTGCGCTTGTCAACGCCATCAAGGAAGACCTTCTTGTATTTGTCCTTGAAGGCAAAGTTGAGGGCCTGGGTGGGGAAGTATCTGATGACATTGGCAAGGTTACCTCTCCAGAAGGAAAGGAAACCCTGCTCCTTGGGAATACGGGTGACACAATCAATGATACCCTTGTACTGCATATCAGCTGTGATCTGCTTGCTGGCATGCTGAACCTGCAATGTCAGATAGGGATTGTTAGAATTCAACAAATACACAAGAAAAAGGGGGCATACAACAATTTAGAGATCCCTGGTTGTGACCTTGGCACCTATCAAGTCAACTGCTCTAGGGTCACTTCAAGATCAAAACTCTGGAGCATAGCAGGCTTCGTTCTGCTAATGTTAACCAGCCCTGTGCATCGCAAATGCTAAAAGCACAACAGAGCATTGATACGTGTGCTTTTGGAAAGTTAATCACTGACCTGTAATAAATAAATGTCGACCGGGCAATATGAGGATAGCTGCAGACCAGATTCGACGTTAAGTGTTCAAATCGCATCGACGAGCAGACTGAACCAAGGATGTAAAACCGGTTGACCCGGCCGGTAATTGACTCCGGGCCTTGGCAGAATAACCTCATCTAGCCAGTGCATTACCTTGATTTTTTTCATAAGATCAAAATCATTAGAATTGTTTCACAAATTGGTTACAAAGTGAAGCTATTGTGTATATATTAGATTAAATATCTTTCGAGTTGGTAAAAAACCCTACAATGTCACGGCAATAATTTGTCCTTTGTTAGCTATGCAGGCTAAGCTTAGTAAAGGGAAGCTAAGCGTATGTTAGCAGTCAGGCTCGTGTAGGTCATTTCTCTCCATGGTGACCTCAAATTTCTAGACCCGCCAGTTATAAAGCAAGTCATTTATAAACCATGCAAGATACAAAGCAAAAGTAAACATCAAAAGCCGAACTGTGCGTACTGGCAACAGCAGTAGGAACTGGCCGGCAAAAGTCCGACCATCTTTACTGGAAGTTGGCAGGACCGTGCTAGGTTAGCTTTAGCCGCCTCGGCTCCCTGATGTTCTCGGAGAAAGTCAGCGGGGAACAGGAAGAAATCGCTTTACCTGAAGGAGAAGCTTCACCCTCTCGATGGGGGCAACAGCTGTCTTGGAGATGGCAGCTGAGATACCACCGGCCAAGAAGTCCTTGGCGAATGAAACTGCCTGTTCACTCATCGTTGGATGTTCTAATATGCCTTAAGAGATAATTCAGTACAAATGATACCCCCACTGCCCTCTACTGTGGATGGCCTACACCAACGAAATGGCCGATTGAACATTCGTGTTGAAGCTTTATCTCAGACATAACTCGCGATACCAGACGGGAATTGTGATTTACTGTTATTGGCCAACCATGACTGACGTCACACATTCCCGCCAATCAAGAAAATGAGTGGCTGACATATCATTACGTCATCTTCCGGCAACGCAGCGTTCCGCCCAAAGAGCATAAAGGCAGAGCTCGGACTAGGCAATAATCATCTGTTCATAGAACGCATGGCGGCAAATCCCATGTATGGCTAAGGACTCACACGAAGAAGAGCGACCGGAGGCAATGTTCAGCTTTAACTTCACAGAAGAAGAAGGAGGACCTTGCATAAAAAGAGGCCTCTTATTATGTAACAGACGGGAGTGCCCAATTTGAGGCTCAGTGCGGTGTTACGTCGTTTGTTTCCAAATCATTCCTGTACAAATACAGTCGATTGGGCAAGTGAGATGTTGCACTTTCGGAGAACAAAGCACACTTTTATGGAACATTTTTAAAAAATTCCGTTTTATGTCCCAACGGTAATTAAATAAATCTCATGACATGCCTATGCCCTATGGGCTACAGCAACTTTTTAGTTGATCAGTGCATTGTACTGTAACTTTTTAGTTGATCAGTGCATTGTACTGTTTGTCGTTATTTTTACTCGTCTATTAATTTTGGATGCAAGGGTCTAAGGGCAGGATGTTGTGTTGCTGTAAAGCCCACTGAGGCAAATTTGTAATTTGTGATATTGGGCTATACAAATAAAATTAACTTGACTTGATTACACCACCAATAGGGAAGTCTATGTATGACCTTGGTGCTATGTATGCATGTAGCATAGGTCAGTGTTTAGTTCAAGCAAGTGATTAAAGTGCGTGAAATTAATTATTAAAATTATAATATAATTATACCAACATGTACAATGGCTCTGCCAAATGATGGCAGCTAAGCAGGTATGGGCTTGGCTAGTACTTGGATGGGAGACCATCCGGTAAAACTGAGTTGCTGTCGGAAGTGGTGTTGGTGGGCTAGTAGGGGGCAGTCTTCCCTCTGGTCCTAATTAAAAAAAAACACAACAACAAATATCAAATCCCAGTGCAGTGACGGGGACACTGCTGTAGGAGATACTGTCCTTCAGATGAGACGTTAAACTGAGGTCCTGACTCAATGCGGTCATTAAAGATCCCATGGCACTTATCGCAAAGAGTAGGGGGTTCCCCGGTGTCCTGGCAAATTCCTAACCTGGCCGTCTCCATCTGGCCACCTTATCATCTCCCCATGTAGTTGGCTCAATGATTCCTCCCTGTCCACCTCAAGCTGATGTGTGGTGAGCATTCTGGTGCAAAATGGCTGTCATTCATCACCCAGGTGAGTTACCCCCTTCAATGTGATGCGCTTTGGGTGTCTAGAAAAGCGCCATATAAATGTAATGATTATTATTAGTGTAATGACCACAGACGCCTAGACTCGCTAGCGCTTGGCTAATGGGTCGGACCTTTTAGTTGACTGGTTAGTGCAGTCGCCTGTGTTCCGGACTACCTGAGTTCGATTCCCGGCTGCGGCTGGCTAGCTGCCCCCTGAATTCACTACATTGATGTCAGAACTACATTGATGTCAGACGTGGAATGGTGAGGCCATCGGAAGTGTGTGCGCCCAGAGGCGTGAGGGAGCTGATATACTGAACCGCGGGGACGTGCTTCCCGAAGGAGGGGGTAACAACCACGGATGCCTAGACTCGCTAGCGCTTGGCTAACGGGTCGGACGCTTTAGTTGACTGGTTAGCACAGTTGCCCGTGGTCCGGGCTACCCATATTCAATTGCCGGCTGCCCCCTGAATTTGCTACATTGGTGTCAGAAGTGGGATGGTGAGACCGTGAGGCCAGCGGAAGCATGTGTGCCCAGAGGCGTGAGGGAGCTGATATGCTGAATCGCGGGGACGCACTTCTTGAAGGAGAGGGGTAGTGTAATGACCATGGATGACTAGACTCACTAGCAGGCCTTGGCTAACGGGTGGGACCCTTTAGTTGACTGGTTAGCGCAGTCGCCCATGGTCTGGGTTATCCAGGTTCGATTCGCGGCTGTGGAGGATTCCCGACTGCTCCCTGAATTCGCCACGATATTTTATTAAAATGTCTCTTTTTGTCACGTATCGGGAAAGAACCCAAAAGCAGACGGGACAACCAGGTAAGGGAAGAATCCAGTCTTTATTGAAGTGACCGATCTTGGGGGTAGAGCAGGAGGTGGCTCTGTGGCAGGTAGGCAGGCAGGCAGAAGTTCATGAATGGCGACGTTCCAGCGAAGACTGGTCCATAGTGGAGGCCTTTTAAGGGTGAGGGCGATTGCCGGGGTGAAGGGGGGGTCAGCTGGTGTAGCAGGTGTCAAGGGTGATCGCTTTGATGTCAAGGGCGAGAGGCTGTGACAATACCCCCCCTCCGAGGGGCGCCACCGGGCGACCTACCAGGCCCGTCAGGGTGAGTCCTGTGGAAGTCCCGGATGAGGTTCGTGTCCAGGACAAGGCGACGAGGGATCCAACACCTCTCCTCCGGGCCATATCCCTCCCAGTCCACGAGATACTGCAGGCCGCGACTGCGATGACGAGATTCCAGGAGACGACGAACGGTGTAAGCCGGATGATCGTTGCTCATACGAGGAGGTGGGGGCGGGGGGGCCGGAGGAACTAGAGGGCTGGTAGAGACAGGTTTGAGGCAGGACACATGGAAGGAAGGGTGAACCCAGAGTGCGGGGCAGCTTCAGATGGACCACAGAGGGGTTAATGACTTTGACAATGGGAAAGGGACCAACATACCTGGGGGACAGTTTTTTAGCGTCCGATCTCAAGGGTAGATCCTTGGTAGAGAGCCATACTTGGTCACCGGGGGAGTAGTCCGGAGCAGGGGTGCGATGACGATCCGCCAAGCGCTGGTAACGGCCGGGAGGCCCTGAGCAGTGCAGCACGGGCTCGTCGCCAGGTCCGACATGGGCCTGGACAGACGGAACCGGAATGTCTACCTCTTGAGAAGGAAAAAGGGGGGGCTGATAGCCGTAAAGGCATTGAAAAGGGGACAACCCAGTAGCAGACGATGGCAAGGTGTTATGGGCATATTCTACCCAGGGAAGTTGTGAGGACCAAGAGGATGGGTTGGCAGACACCAGACAGCGGAGGACAGTCTCCAATGCCTGGTTGGCCCTCTCGGCCTGGCCGTTGGTCTGAGGATGGAACCCCGATGACAGGCTGACGGTGGCACCGATGGCAGAGCAGAAAGCCTTCCAGACAGCAGAAGTGAACTGGGGGCCACGGTCAGACACTATATCATGGGGAAGACCGTGGACCCGGAAAACCTCCCTGACCAGCAGATCCGCAGTCTCTCGGGCCGAAGGCAGTTTAGACAAGGGCAAAAAGTGAGCAAATTTACTGAAGCGATCAACAACAGTTAGTACAACGGTGTTACCGTCGGAGGCGGGCAGACCAGAGACGAAATCCAAGGACAGATGCGACCAGGGACAGTATGGAACAGGCAGGGGGTGCAGCAGACCGGCACTGGCCCGAGTGGAGGGCTTATTCTGGGCATAAACAGGACAGGCAGAAACAAAAGACCCAGTATCCTCCGTCATGGAAGGCCACCAGAACCGCCTGCGGAGGAAGGCTAGGGTACGGGTTACTCCAGGATGGCAGGTAAGTTTGGAAGAGTGAGCCCACTGCAACACGCTAGATCTAACAGCGTCTGGAACAAACAAGCGCCCGGGGGGACCGTTACCTGGGTCAGGCTGAGTCTGTTGTGCTGCCATGACCTCCCTTTCAATGTTCCAGGTGACAGCCGCAGCCGCAACCACACAGGTAGAGGGAACGATGGTGTCAGGTTGGAGCGTGGGCTCAGACTCCTCCCCATGCACACGAGACAGAGCATCGGGCTTGGCAATCCTGGAGCCAGGTCTGTATGTCAAAGAAAAATTAAAACGACCAAAAAAGAGTGCCCACCTGGCTTGGCGCGCGGTGAGTCGCTTTGCTGACTGGATGTATTCCAGGTTCTTATGGTCAGGCCACACTATAAAAGGAAGCTCAGACCCCTCCAGAAAATGTCGCCATTCCTCCAGTGCCAATTTCACCGCCAGGAGCTCACGATTCCCCACATCATAGTTCCTTTCAGCTGGGGAGAGACGGCGAGACAGGAAGGCACAGGGGTGTGTCCTGCCATCCTCACTGGAGCGCTGAGAAAGGACGGCCCCCACCCCAATCTCAGAGGCGTCCACTTCTACAATGAACTGCTTGGTTGGGTCTGGCTGGATGAGGATAGGAGCTGTGGTGAAGCGGTGCTTGAGGGCTTGGAAAGCTGCCTCTGCTATGGGGGTCCACAGGAACGGTCTGGAGGTGGAGGTAAGAGCGGTTAGTGGGGCCGCAACGCGGCTGTAGTTGCGGATGAACCGTCTGTAGAAGTTGGCAAACCCGAGGAACCTCTGAAGCTGCTTACGGCTGGTCGGGCTTGGCCACTCGAGAATCACTCTGACCTTGGCGGGGTCCATTCTCACCTGCCCATCGGCCACGATGTAGCCCAGGAAGGTGACTGAAGGGGCATGGAATTCGCACTTCTCTGCTTTTACGAAAAGGCGGTTCTCCAGAAGCCGTTGAAGGACTTGGCGGACGTGCATGACATGCTCTGACAGGTCTCTGGAAAAAATCAGGATATCATCCAGGTAAACAAAAACGAAACGATCCAACAAGTCACGTAGGACATCATTGACCAGACTCTGGAAGACAGCTGGGGCATTAGTGAGACCAAACGGCATCACCAGATATTCAAAATGCCCCAGGGGGGTGTTGAAGGCAGTCTTCCATTCATCTCCGTCTCGAACCCGGACCAGGTGGTAAGCATTGTGGAGGTCTAGTTTAGTGAACACTGTGGCTCCCTGGAGAGAATCAAAAGCGGAAGTCATGAGGGGCAGAGGGTACTTATTCTTGACTGTGATGTTATTGAGGCCTCTATAGTCAATACACGGCTGGAGGGTCTTGTCCTTCTTGGCCACAAAAAAGAACCCCGCACCAAGGGGTGATGATGACGGGCGAATAAGACCAGCAGCCAAGGAGTCCTTGATGTACCTCTCCATGGACTCCCGCTCAGGCTTGGAGAGGCTATATAGGCGGCTGCTGGGGAGGGGAGCGCCCGGCAGCAGGTCAATAGCGCAATCATAGGGGCGATGAGGAGGCAGGGAGAGAGCTTACTGCTTGTTGAACACGGCTTGGAGGTCATGGTACTCTGGAGGCACCAGTGACAGGTCAGAGGTCTCAGAGCTTGACACCTGACTGGGGACAGACTGAGGCAGAGCAGACTGGAGGCATATGGCATGACAGACGGGACTAGAACTTGAAATTCTGGCCGATGACCAATCAATATGGGGACTATGCTTAACCAGCCAGGGATGACCAAGTATAATGGGAACAAAGGGAGAATTGATAACGAAAAAACGTAACTCCTCTTGATGGTTTCCCGACAACAGGAGGCGCACAGGCTCGGTCTTAGAGGTTATCCAGGCCAGGAGACGTCCATCCAGGGCATTAGCTTCAAGAGGCTGGTCCAGACTCACACTGGCCAGACCTAGCTGCTTCACAACACTTGCATCCAAAAAGCTTTCATCAGCTCCAGAGTCAATTAAAGCCAAAAGTTTAGTGGACTGACCTTTAAAACTGATGGTAGCTTGCAACTGGGTACGTGGACGAGGAGACAGAGGGCAGACAGTTGGGCTCACGAGGATCCTCCCCCTCCCTCGTGAGCCTGCTAGTTTGACGGAACGGTGAGGGCAGGAGGCGAGAAAGTGACCAGGCTGACCACAATACAAGCAGCTGTTCTCGGTGATGCGGCGTTGACGCTCCTCCGAGTTGAGCTGGAAGTGGCCGAGTTGCATCGGCTCCGAAGCTGGGGAGGAGTCACGCCTCGGGCTTTCTCGGAGGATGGCAACCTCAGTCGAGCGAGCTTGGCCCCCAGAGTTTGGAGGTGTGGCCCGTGGTAAGTTGTTGTGACCAGGAAAGCGGCGCGTCCTCTCTCGCCTCCGCTCCTGGAGACGGTTGTCCACACGAATGGCCAGGGTAACCAATTCCTCCAACCCTCCAGGCTCGGGGTAGGAAACCAATTCGTCCTTTATGGATTCGCTTAGCCCGTTGGAAAAGCCGGCCTGGAGGGACTCGTTGTTCCATCCGCTCTCCGCTGATAGCGTACAGAACTCAACTGAGTAGTCAGTGATGCTGCGGGAACCCTGGCGGAGAGAGATCAGTCTTTTTGACGCATCCTTTCCCCGCACGGGATGATCAAAAACCTGGCGAAAAGCAGTGGTGAACTCAGCGTAGGATGAGGAAGTGGAGGCCCGCATCTCCCACACCGCTGTAGCCCAATCCAGGGCGCTTCCCCGGAGAAGACCCATGATGTAAGCGACTTTGGCTCCATCCGTGGAATATGACTGGGGCTGCTGGTTAAACACAATCTCACACTGCATCAAAAAAGGGCGACAAAGTCCAAAATCTCCATCATACTTATCGGGCGGGGCAACCCATGGTTCTTTAGCCGAAGTTGATGGCGCTGGGGGTGGCGGAGCTGGAGGGGCGGATCCCAGGCTAGCGAAGGCACTAAGTTGGGTCTGGATTCCGGAGATCTTTGAGCTGAGCCCACGGAGGGCGTCAGCCATCCCCTGTAGCACCTGGCTGTGCTGGCCAAGGACCGATTCCTGGTTGGCTACAGCCTGGCAGACCGTGGCCAGGTCTGTGGTGGAATGGTCTGCTGGGTCCATAGTGGCTGGAACGTACTGTCACGTATCGGGAAAGAACCCAAAAGCAGACGGGACAACCAGGTAAGGGAAGAATCCAGTCTTTATTGAAGTGACCGATCTTGGGGGTAGAGCAGGAGGTGGCTCTGTGGCAGGTAGGCAGGCAGGCAGAAGTCCATGAATGGCGACGTTCCAGCGAAGACTGGTCCATAGTGGAGGCCTTTTATGGGTGAGGGCGATTGCCGGGGTGAAGGGGGGGGGGGTCAGCAGGTGTGGCAGGTGTCAGCTGGCGTAGCAGGTGTCAGCTGGTGTAGCAGGTGTCAAGGGCGATTGCTTTGATGTCAAGGGCGAGAAGCTGTGACACTTTTCTTCATGTCTCTTCTCTTCCTACCACAATAAAACAATATGCCTTTCGAGATTAGCTACAGTAAAAGTTTAACAGGGCACTGCATAACACAGGTGCAAATTTGAGGAAAGTACTTGATTCCTGAAAAGTAGGTATTAGTTCTCAACACAACCCATATTGATACGAAACAACACCCAGTTTGCAAACTCAGTGTTCAAGAACAGCAACCTTGGAAATATTGTCTGCTATGGACTGTCGACCTGTCCAGGTGGTTCCCCGCCTTTCGCCCAGTGAGCACTGGGATAGGCTCCAGCACCCCACGACCCTCATCAGGATAAGCGGCTTGAAAAATGGATGAATGAATGAATTTATTAATGTATTTTGTAACTTCTTCATATTTTTTCACTGAATAAAATTAATTGTTCGACTGTGAACAACCAGATAACGTCACAGTCGAACGATTAATTTTATTCAGTGAAAAAATGAAATGTGTGAAGAAGTTAAAAACATTTCTTGGGGGTGCTACAGAGGTTCTATGGCCTTTCTTGGGTAAGCCCCCCCCCCCAGTGCCACCTCTATTCCCAAGATTAATGCTCTTGAATAAATTATTAGTTTTGTCACTTCAACCTCAGAGTGGTACCTTTTAACACTGGAACCTGCAGGATGAAAACTACCATCGTGATTTTTGGTAAATAATATGGACCTCTTGTGTAGAATTTTTATAGCATGAACGGGGTTTTATTGTCTGCTACAAAAATTTAGACATTCTATTTCTCCTCTCCACTGAAACTCACGTCCTTAAGTCGGCACGGCAATAATTAACAAAAACAACTATACTCTGGATCAGACATCTCTGATGCATGCTTGATTGCTTTTAATCAGAATAACCCTCATAATAATAATAATAATAATAATCTTATTTATATAGCACATTTCTAAAACAATGTTACAAAATGCTTTACAAAGAAATAAAACCAGGCATGGCAAAAATAAGAGAAATACCAAATAAGTAAAACTGAAAATAAAAACAGTATAAATAAAAACAAATAAATATCAAAAATTTGCAAAAGCTTTCATAAAAAGAAAAGTTTTAAGATGAAATTTAATAAAAACTAGAGACTTGGTTTGTCTTAGTTCAACAGGAAGAGAGTTCCATAGTGTGGGGGCTCTAACAGCGAAATCACCCTTTGTAACAAACGGAGACCTGGGAATAACCAGCAGGGCTCCATCTGCAGGTCTTAATGGTCAAGGGAGCATATGCCAGGTTAATAAATCACAAATGTATGTAGGAGCAAGACCATTTATACTACTTTCGGCTGCTCCCGTTAGGGGTCGCCACAGCGGATCATCCGTTTCCATTTCTTATGGAGCAAGACCATTTACAGCCTTAAAATTGAGCAATAAAATTTTAAAGTCAATTCGAAATATAACAGGGAGCCAGTGTAGTGAAGCAAGCACAAAAGTGGTATGGTCATGCCTCTTTGTCCCGGTAATGAGCTGAGCAGTGGCGTTTTGTTCCAACTGCAGATGGTGGCGGGAGTCCTTGCTGACACCAGAATAAAGTGCATTACAATAGTCAAGAATAGAGAAAAGCATGTACAACTTTTTGCAGCTCGGCAATTGATAAAATTGACCTAATTTTGGAGATTGGCTTGAGCTGGAGAGAGCATGACTGAACAACATGTTTAATTTGATTATCAAAACCAAGGTTAGCGTCGAATATTACCCCAAGATTCCCAGCAGCCTACTTAAGAATACCTGACAGACCAGCAAGATTAGTAACAAAAGGGCAGATGGAATTTTCGTGACCGAACAGAATGACCTCAGACTTATCATCATTACATTTGACAATTTTTTCAGACATCCAGGATTTAATGTCAGAGAGGCAAATTGTGAGATTTGTTAGGGCGCTAGGATCTGTGGGTTTTAGTGGCATGTATAACTGAGTGTCATCAGCATGAAAGTGGTAGAGCACATCCTGATTTTGAATGACCTGGCCAAGGAGCAGCATGAAAACAGAAGGGGGCCAAAACTGAGCATTAAGGGACACCACAACTCAACTGAGCCACCGAGTAGGTATAAAAAAAACTCTGCTGGTGAGGTAAGAGCATAATAAGCTAAGAGCCGAGCCCTTGATGCCAACTCAAGTCTCTAAGCGATGTAGGAGGATGTTGTGGACTGTGTCAAAGGCAGCACTTGGTAAAAGCAGTCTTGGACATGTCCACCACCAAAGCAATTGTATGCTTCTATGTATGTATGCCTTCATTGACGTGGTGTGTCTATGATGTATTCAGTCACATCCCTCCAGCCAATGTTTGGCAACTTTGTGATATCACTTGTCCACTGAGGTTCAGCAAGCATAAACGGATCGGAAAGTTTTTCTCCAGTACTTAGTGTAAGTTTCGACTCGTAATGCTTTCTGTCTTCCTTGCTTAGACCTTCAACATATTCTGAGATTCCAATTTTCTCAATTTTTTTAAACTTTTCTCCGTTTGATTTAACGTTTTATACACTTTCATCTGTGAGTTTCATAGGTACGCATGCTGTTTCTCGACCATGTTTTTCCACACATTCTGCGCACGCATTTTGTTTACAATGCAGCTTTTACGTCATGCAATAAGGGGTCTCCTCCAAAATTGTTTTTTAAACAAGATACCCCCGCATAATGCTCTGATCCATGGGACAGCCAAATGTCATTTTCCCATTGTCTACTACTAATACTACTACTACTTTTGGCTGCTCCCGTTAGGGGTCGCCACAGTGAATCATTCGTCTCCATCTCTTCCTGTCTTCTGCATCTTCCTCTGTCACACCAGCCACCTGCATGTCTTCCCTCGCCACATCCATAAACCTTCTCTTTGGCCTTCCTCTTTTCCTCTTCCCTGGCAGCTCCATATTCAGCATCCTTCTCCCAATATACCCAGCATCTCTCCTCCACTCATGTCCAAACCATCTCAATCTTGCCTCTCTTGCTTTGTCTCCAAACTGTCCAACGTGAGTGGTCCCTCTAATATAATCATTCCTAATCCTGTCCTTCTTTGTCACTCACAGTGAAAATCTTAGCATCTTCAACTCTGCCACCTCCAGCTCTGCCTCCTGTCTTTTTGTTAGTGCTACTGTCTCCAAACTATATAACATAGCTGGTCTCACAATCATCTTGTAAACCTTCCCTTTAACTCTTGCTGGTACCCTTCTGTCGCAAATCACTCCTGACACTCTTCTACACCCACTCCACCTTGCCTGCATTCTCTTCTTCATCTCTCTCCTGCACTCCCCCTTACTTTGGACGGTTGACTCCAAGTATTTAAACTCCTACGCCTTCGTCACCTCCACTCCTTGCATCCTGACCATTCCACTGTCCTCCCTCTCATTCAGAAACAGGTATTCCGTCTTGCTCCTACTGACTTTCATTTCTCTTCTCTCCAGTGCATACCTCCACCTCTCCAGGCTCTCTTTAACCTGCACACTACTCTCAAACATCATAGTCCACGGAGACTCCTGCCTGATCTTGTCCATCAACCTGTCCATCACCATGGCAAACAAGAAAGGGCTCAGAGCCGATCCTTGATGTAATCCCACCTTCACCTTGAACCCATCTGTCATTCCAACTGAACACCTCACCATTGTCACACTTTCCTCATACATATCCTGCACCACTCATACATACTTCTCTGCAACTCCCAACTTCCTCATACAATACCACACTTCCTCTCTCGGCACCCTATCATATGCTTTCTCTAAATCTACAAAGACGCAATGTAACTCCTTCTGGCCTTCTCTATACTTCTCGATCAACATTCTCAAAGCAAACATCGCATCTGTGGTGCTCTTTCGTGGCATGAAACCATACTGCTACTCACTAATCATCACCTCTCCTCTTAATCTGGCTTCTATTACTCTTTCCCATATCTTCATGTTGTGGCTGACCAACTTTATACCTCTGTAGTTGCTACAGTTCTGCACACTGCCCTTATTCTTGAAAATCGGTACCAATATGCTTCTTCTCCACTCTTCAGGCATCCTCTCCCTTCCCAAGACTGTGTTAAGCAATCTAGTTAAAAACCCCACTGCCATCTCTCCTAAACATCTGCATGCCTCCACAGGTATGTCATCTGGACCAACTAACTGCCTTTCCACTCTTCATCCTCTTCTTAGCTGCCCTCACTTCCTCCTTGCTAATCCACTGCACTTCCTGATTCACTATCCCTACATCATCCAACCTTCTCTCTCTCTCATTTTCTTCATTCATCAGCCCCTCAAAGTACTCCTTCCACCTTCTCAGCACACTCTCCTCGTTTGTCAGCACATTTCCATCTCTATCCTTGATTGCTCTAACTTGCTGCACATCCTTCGCAGCTCGGTCCCTCCGTCTAGCCAATCGGTACAAGTCCTTTTCTCCATTGTCAGTGTCTAATCTGTCATACAACTCACCATACGCCTTTTGCTTTGCCTTTGCCTCCTCTCTCTTCACTTTACGCTGCATCTCCTTGTACTCCTGTCTACTTTCTTCATCTCTCTGACTATCCCACTTCCTCTTTGCCAACCTCTTCCTCTGTTTAATTTGCTGTACTTCCTAATTCCCCCACCATGTCTCCTTGTCTTCCTTCCTCTGTCCTGATGACACACCAAGTACCTCCCTAGCTGTCTCCCTCACTATTTCTGCAGTGGTTGCCCAGCCATCCAGCAACTCTTCACTACCATCCAGTGCCTGTCTTAACTCCTGCCTGAACTCCACACAACAGTCTTCCTTCCTCAATTTCCACCATTTGATCTTTGGCTCTGCCTTCACTCACTTCCTCTTCTTGGTCTCCAAAGTCATCCTACAGACCACCATCCGATGCTGCCTAGCTACGGTCGTCATTTCCCCATTGTGACCTCCAAAAATTACAATCTTTGGCAAGTGAGTGCACTTCTTGAAAAAATACAAAATCAGTTTTTAGCTGTTTGGCAAATAAAACAAGGCCTTGTCTCTATTTGCCAATCTGCAGCTCAACGTGACTCAGAGAGAGGAGCTGGTTGTTGACCTGAGGAGGTACATGACACCAGTGACCCCTGTCTCCATCCAGGGGGTCAGTGTGGACACTGTAGAATACTATAAGTACCTGGGGGTGTATATGGACAATAAACTGGACTGGGTTGAGAACACTGATGCCCTCTACAAGAAGGGACAGAGCCGTCTCTACTTTTTGAGGTAGCTGAGGTCCTTCAACATCTGCCAGACAATGCTCAGGATGTGGTATGAGTCTGTGGTGGCCAGTGCTCTCCTGTTTGCTGTTGTGTGTTGGGGCAGCAGGTTGAGGGTAGCGGATGCAAACAGGCTCAATAAACTGATCTGCAAGGCCAGTGACATTGTGGGGGTGGAACTGTATTATCTGGTGGTGGTTTCTAAGAGGAGGATGCTGTTGTTGAAATTACATGCCATCATGGACAATGTCTCCCACCCACTCCATGACATGCTGGTTGAGCACAGGAGTACTTTTAGCAATAGACTCATTCTGCCAAAAAGCACCACAGAGCGCCACAGGAGGTCATTCCTGCCTGTGGCCATCAAACTTTACAACTCCTCCCTCAGACTCAGATTGTCAGACACTCTGGGTTAATGGCCATTGGATTGGCCCTGTTGAGTTTTGTTTGTGCTGCTTGTTGTGTGCTGCGGTAGTGCAGTGTAGATAGGGTGTTATGTGCACCATGCTTGTTGATATAATTTGTTCTTATTTCTATTTCTTATTTCTGCTTGTTTTTGTTTCTATTTTCTTATCTTGTATCTTGTTAGCTTTTAGTTATTAGAGCATGAATGTCTGTAATAGAACTCAATTTCCCCTTGGGAATAAATAAAGTATTCTGATTCTGATTTTGATTACATAATTTCTTAACCCCCTGGCATTTAAAGAGAGAATAGAAATGGACATTAGAAAAAAAACCACAAAAAATATATGAAAAGGGAACAAAAGTTGATTATAACCTCTTTTGTGTAGATGCAGAAAAGGCTTAAACCTTGGAAAATAGGTAAGTAGCTAATGCAGCACCTCAGTTTTTCAAATTAAGTGAAAAACACCTCTTTGAAAATAATGTATAAGCCAAGTTATACTCTTAATGTGGGTAAGGTAATTAGATCTTCCACAATAAAATGCTCCTTACTGCAACAACATACAAGTAGATCCATATATCAAAGTCGTAAACTGTCAACATTAACTAAAATGAATCTGACTGGAGCAATTTTCCCTCTATATTTGTAAAGTGAGAGAGTCAATCACCTTATTAAGAGGAATATTCACAGGAGGAAGAAACTGAATCTCACACGTAGTCAACAAGTTAGGATGATCTCGCCTTCTCCGTCAATGAAAGCTCTGGCCCCAACGAAGAATGCAGTTTTCCCCGCTGCACGAGCCCTCTGCACTTCAGGCCGCAGCCTCTGCCTCCTCTCTCGGTCCCCCTTGAACTGCAAACCACAATCAAGGACGAGTTCTTCGGCACCTTTCACACTGCATCACTGCAGACACGCGAGACAAACTGGAGAATGATACCTCTGGGTCTGGTATCATCAGTGGACTGTCGTTTCTTCCCAAGGCGATGAACAGTGTCAATGGCATCCACAAGCTTATCTTTCATGTAGGGCAGGACAACATGGCAAATCTTTATTACTTGAAGGCGAACATTTTCTTGGGCAGATTCAGGGACTCTCATTAGCCTTAAGTTCCTCCTTCTCGAATAGGATTCTCTGTCATCCATTCTCTTTTACATAAACCTGACATGCTGTTCCACCATATCAACATGTTGCTCAAGTTTAGATATCTTCGTGGTGACAGCCTTAAGGTTAGCAACCACACAATCTAACTTGTTCAGGTCGGAGATTTTGCCCTCAGTTATGTCGGATCTGTTGTTAATAAGCTTTGTTAAGTTGGCAAGTTGAGAGTGGATATCACTGACCAGGGACGAGTTGACAAGCTCGTATGCTTTTTTCTTCACCGCCGGGGATTTACTTGGTGTAGCTGGCAGAGACGGGAACTCCTCCTCCGTTATGCAACGGACCTCAAAATCACCTCCGTCTTGTGCATAATCATGGCCACCGCTAGCCAGCGCACACACTAAGCTAGCTTTCTTGTTGTCACTTGAAACAGACGAGATCACACGCCCCCCCCCCCCCATTTCAGGATAAAATTGAGTGAAGAGTCTCACTTGAACAACAAACAGGCAGTTAAACTTGACAAATAGTAGGCTGCAGTCTTTCAAAAGTCTGGTGCACAGCGTTGCAAAGACGGTCTGCTCTGGCCGCCATCTTGAACATGTCAACCTTCGCAAATTCACGTTTGTAGTGGCCTCATCCAGTACCAGTGTGGGAAGATGGCGGCGCGAATTCACGTTTGCGGCGGTCTCACCCAGTACCATCCATGCAGTGTCTTTGTCCACATCTGCGCCTAATTTTGTCTTCGTTTGATGGCTGGGAGAGCTGGCGCTGGATCGGCTGGGAGAGCTTGATCTGCTGCATCCTGTGGGCTGCGACAGAGGAGATAACGCCGAGGGCGGAAGCGGGGCAGGGTAAGCTAACTGCTAGCCCATGCGGACTGGCAGTTCCCACAGTCATCCTGGCTGGCGTTCGCTCTCCTGGACAGTGATTTTAAAAATTTTTTTATTTCTAGTTTAGATATATGTGTTAGTTTGGATATGTGTGTTCTCGTAGTTCTTGTAGTTTTTGGATGTGTTTTTGTCTTTGTGTTGCACTACTGTGGGCTGGGGGAAACGGATGTTTCTTTTCATTTCATGTGCACAAGTGCATGAAATGAAACGAGAAATAAAGTGTTTCTGATTCTGATTCTCTAGAGAACCTTAGATAGAAAATACAGTTTGGAGATGGGCAGGGACAATGGATCTAAAGTAGGTTTCTTCAGCAGTGGGTGAACAATAGCATGCTTAAAAACTGTCTGTAAAAGAACCAGAGGCCAGAGAATTATTAAGAATTTGCAGAATAATGGGCTGATAGTTGAAAATACCTCCTTGAGCAGCTTAGCTGGAATGATGTCTAAGGTGCAGGAGGAGGCGTTCATATTGGAGACTGTACTCTCTTAACACTGAAATTGTAATTGGTTGAAACCGGGTAAAAGAGGCAGAATTAACATGGGGAATGGAACGAATGCAAGAGCCTGGCTGGATTTGGGACCTAATATTCTCCACCTTACTTACAAAATGGGAGAGAGAGTTTTCAGACAACTCAGCATCAGGTTCGAAAAGAGAAGTGGAGGGACCATTAAAAACTGAATCAATTACCCTCAGAATCAGAATACTTTATTCATCCCCGAGGGGAGATTGGGTAACCCTAAATAGAACTTTAGGATTGTGGTTATTTCTTGATATTAATTCATAGATGTACACTGATCTTGCATTCTTAACTGCCTTCTCGTAAATTAACACTTTGTTTTTAAGGGTGATATGTACTAATTCGGATTTTCTGACCTCCCATTGTCGTCCTGATTTTCTACAGTCTTCTAAGGGCACGAGTGTGATTTTTTAGCCAGGGGAGGTTATTTGAGTTTTGTTTCCTAGTTTTAAACGGTGCCATTTGGCCGACGAAGGATAGGCACTGATCATTGAATGCATTTAACAGTGCATCTGGATTGAGGGGGGATACAGAGGGATTAAAGGATGATAAATTAAAAGTATCACAGAATTTAACTGCAGAGCCAGTGACTAGGAATAGCAAGCTGTAGTGGGACTTTGAAAAGGACAGCTTTATAGTCAGATACAGGCATATTGATTAAGACATTTGAGAGAGAAACCAAATGAGAGTACAAGGTCTAAGATATGGCCTTTGGAATGTGTGGCCCCTTTAACAGATTGAACGAGGTTCAAAGAGTCTATAAGATCCAAAAAATGTGAAGTCAGGGAATGTAGTGGAACCTATCATTAGTCATTAGAATATAGGCATATTTAATAATAATTTTCATAAGTTGGACCTATCAGTAGGCTATATGGATCACAAATATCTGGTGGATTGAATGACAAAATGTTAACTTATGCACTTGCACTTCTGCAGGGAAACATGACAGATATTAGGGAAGAAAAGAATAAGGTGCAAAAAAAAGAAAAAGGTTATGGCTGCTGGGATAGGCTCCAGCATCCCTGCGACCCTGAGCAGGATAAGTAAGCAGTTTGGATAATGGATGGAATGGATGGAAAAGGTTACTCCTAATCATGCTAAAGTTTTTTATATGGAGATCGGTTTTGTCAAAATTACACAATTAAAGTCTATGATAGAAGTCACACTAATGGACTAAGGAGGATCCCGTTAGTCTATTAGTATGCCTGGTCAATATTAACCACTAGATGGCAGTATGATAAAGGTTATGCCAATATTGTGTTCTATTTTGCAGTTGACCTATGTAAATAAACAGGCAAAAACAAACACTAAAGCACAAACCAAATTTACATCATGTAATTTATAATTAACATTGTAAGTCACACGATGGAAAAGTTCATACTGGCACATATGACAAACAGACAAGAACAACTCTCAAGGGACAGTGTTAATAGTGGGTAAAAAGTGGAGCCTGAACTCTTAAGACTCCATGTAAATACGTTTAATGACAAAGTTTGAGTCCAAGTTGTATCTTTGTCAGGTCAAAGTATTACAAAGTGTCCCAAAAACCTAATACAATAGATATGTCAGCTGATAGTTAATGTCAGAGTCAGAGGTGGGTGGAAATAGGTGGTAGGGCAAAACATCCTACACCCATTCAAATATTTTTTAGTGTCAAATTTCTGTGCATTTTGCTGTATAGGGAAGCACCATAAAAACTGACATACAATGCAGTAGTACACAGTACATAATTATCCATCTTATAGTGTACATACAGAAAATAAGCCAAATCTATCATTTTTCAGAACTAGTGATAGAATTTAATCATCAGCATCCATCACTATGCCCAACTATAAAGAATAATTTGCACCAAGTTGCAGCTGCAGTAGAAAGGCAAGTCGTGCAGTGGAGCATCATCCCAAGATGTTAGTGCAAAGTAGAAAGGAAATTCACTGATTATTTCTGAGCCATGTGGGTTGTGAACAAACATGCTGAGGGTGAAGGGGCATAGTGTAGAAGTATATTGTAAGACTGCAATCAATAAGGCACTCTGGCCAGTAAACTTAAGGGATTATAGTCAGTTTCTTGGATATACTAGATGGTAATTTTGTCATGTATATTTCAGCCATCGGTCACCTCACAGCAAGAAGGTCCTGGGTTCGAGCCCCAGGGTCCAACCCTAGGGGTCGTCCTGGGTCATCCTCTGTGTGGAGTTTGCATGTCCTCCCCATGTCTCCCATGTCCTCATGTGGGTTTCCTCCGGGTGTTCTGGTTTCCTCCCACAGTCCAAAGACACATAGGTCAGGTGAATCGGCCATACTAAATTGTCCTTTGGTTATGAATATATGTGTGTGTGTGTGTGTGTGTGTGTGTGTGTGTGTGTGTGTGTGTGTGTGTGTGTGTGTGTGTGTGTGATCCCTGTGATGGACTGGCGGCCTGTTCAGGGTGTCTCCCCGCCTGCCGCCCAGTGACTGCTGGGATAGACTTCGGCATCCCCGCGACCCTGGACAGGATAAGCGGTTTGGATGGATGCATGGACGGATGGATGGATGGATGGGTGGATGGCTATTTTAGCCATTGCATTCGATTTCTTATCAGTTATGTATTCAAGCCTCATGAGAGAGTGGATGATGTTTTCTCAGCTTTCATTCATATGAGGATAAAAGTGGTAAAGAAAAGGACTTTCAAAGTTTGAGAACAAATAACATGTGCTGAATAGCTTAGTCCAGGGCTGCAAATGATAATTTGTTTTGACAAACCATCCTTGATGTAACAGCACGTATTTTACATTCAATCTCAATGTTACTGGCAATACTGTCCTTAAAACAAAATTATATGTTAAACACCTTGTTGTAAGCATTGTTATCAACGTCGTACTTGGAATGGCTATTTTATAACTAGGGCACCTAATTGCTGCAAAGGTCACGCAGATTTGGTCATATTATTTGAGGGTAATTTGGATTTCTCTATACCTTAAAGAGGGATGCCGCAAACCTGCCAGCTATGACTAACTAGAAATTATAATACCGCTGATGTCAACCTAAAACTGTCTAATTGAAAATGGATGGGAAGCTGACTGACTACAAGTTAAATTTATTACAATGATATCATGTCAGATGTGAGAGCCAGATAACATTATCAGTATTCTCAGCGTTGCCTTTTTTTGCAATTCTTTTCCAATGGCTACCCACCCACCTCTCTTTCTGGTCCCAAGCTATTCACCGTGTTGACCGCAGGGAAGTGCTACTGCAATGCCACGGTCAGCCTCAAGCGTCTCCCTAAAGAGTGCTGCAAACTTCAGCGGTGACACTAGACCACAGGAAATACAGATCAGACCCTTGAAGGTAACCACCCCTCACCCCCGTTCACTACCCTGCCCCATCTGCACCATTATGTGATGCCTTTTTTGGGGGGGGTAGCTATGTGCATGGATTTGCAATGACAATGCAATACAAAACAATGCAATGGCAATCACTGTGCACTTGTTCAGGCAGCAGGAGGAAATACTGACACAGTTGAACAGGATGTGTACTTGACTTGTCCTTCTGTTAATTACTGCAGCTACACAGCAGGTTTATATTTTTCCCTTTTAACTGTATTCATTCAGTTTTGAGAGGGTAGTTTATAGTCTCTTTACTCACGGATGCATTATCTTCTTTATTGATAATGGGATTTCATGAGCCGTTTTGAATCGGGTGCTTAGAGTACTACTGCTGTTGAACTCATACACAATGAACTTGGGAAGCTGGAACTTTGACCGGGTATTTCTCGAAATGCTAGACTATAATTCCAGTTAGATCAGATCAGATCTGCAAACGTGGGACACTCCCGGCAGATATGACTCTTTGTTCTTCGGAAAGACGCATATACAATATATGATTAGTACCTGCAATTAATTTGGATGGCGAACCTGATTGTAGAATATTATCTTATCAGAAACTGTCTCATAAAATGTTTCAAGTGAATGAATTACTTTCCTGTCCAAGGTTGTTAACAGGTGAGGAGATTTTTGCCAACGCCCCCCCCTTCCCTCCCTCCCCCAAAAGCCAATCCAGAATCCCGGCCATGTAAATTGATATGAATTGGGATTGCAGTGGCATGGACTGCAGACCAGTGCTTAAACAAAGGACAGGGGACCCAGATCATCTGAGGCTTCCAGAGGCACATCAGTTATTTTACATAACAGCATCTAAGGAAAAGAAAACAAGAGTAAAAAACAACAACAACAACAACAGCATGCATTTAGTGGGAAATTAAACACCATCAGAACACAAAAAGGCTTTTACTCTGCAGCTTTCAACTCAACAGGCAAATCCAGCTTTATCAGCCGCCATGATATAAACGTTTGTCTTTATTTTTTTGTGTGTTCGCTTGTTTATTTCACAGCGGCCGAGTTCACTTGTCTAGCCCAAAATATATCGATCTGAATCGAGGAGAGAAGCAATACCGGACCGTAAAATTTGTCATTACACTCCACTTTCTGCCGGCAGGACATGTTCCGTCCCATCAGCACGTTTCACAGTCGGCCGGTTTTGTACAGCTCGCCAATCTCCCGCGGCGGGGGAGACGCCGCCGATAGCTGCTGCCGCCGCATCGCCCTCTGATCGGTACTTTCTGTCTATTCGCGGACCAATCGCGTCGCGTCTTTATAATGGAGACGCGCCGCGCGGGCTCGCCAGTCTGCGCGCGGTCCGCCGGCGAACTGAGGAGCTGCAACGCGGGGAAGACGCGCTCAGATGCGTGACAGAGCGACACTTTGTTCACGTCCTCATTCACCCGGAGACTCTGCTGGGATAAAACGCTTTAAAAAAAATCGATTTATCATTACTTTTTTTTTTGCCATTTCGTACAGTGGTAAGAAATTATAAATGGGATGACTTCATTATAGACCACAGGTTTTTTTCTTCTTCTCCCCCTTCTTCTTCTTCTTCTTCTTCTTCTTCAAAACAATCGCGAGTAATTGAATCGCCCTCGCCGTGTACGCGGTTCAGTTTTGCCAACTTTTGCACAGCCGCGTCCATCCTCCGCCGACACCGTCACGCCACAGCGGCGGCTGGATGTCGCAGGCAGCGGGTCATTGAGCATTCGCGATACGGGCGCTGCCAAGTCCCCCAAATCCCCAACTCTTTTCGATGTCAGTGGACATGATGATTATCTTTGGACTTCTTCTGAATGTCTTCTCTCATGGTAAGTAAGCGACGGCGGGGGGGGAGGGGGGTTGTATTTCTGACGGTCAACAGTTCTGTTTTTGCGCAATTAGCCTATAGTTAATCTTTCTACATAGTGACTTTCCCCTACTCTCGTTTCCTACTTAGGTTTTGGACGAGGCATGCTGCTCAGAGTTTGTATTTCTCACAAGAAAGACGTTTATCTACCATGTCAGCTGTTCTCGAGGGGAAATAGTTGGATATTCAAAAATGCTTGAATTATAATCAGGGGTGTAGAGAAATTCAGCCCTGGAGCCTGGAGTCTGGACTTATCCACTGGGACTGGCCCCGGGGGCGGAGGTGTGGGGGGGGGTCCTCACACTCTCACACTTAATTGATGAATAGCTATGTTGTCTTTGTTGTACGTGAAGTTTATATAAAGTTTAAACATACCTCAATTGGACATCCAGTGGAAAGTGGAATATAACAACAACAACAACAACATAGAATACGAATCTGTTATCCATAATTTGGATCCAAGAAGTCAAGCTATATTGAAAAAAAGGTTAATGAATTAGTGACAGAAACAATGGGGGACTGGGAAAACATGCAATGAGATTTGCTTTGCATTTGGGTACATTTTCTGGTTCACAGCTGATATTACAATCCCAGAGGGGGGAAAACATTTTTGGGCCGTAAACCCCCTATAGATAACCTTTGGGTCCTCAAATTCAGTCTCTCGTTTGTTATATGAGGAGAAGCCGGAAGATTTTATGTACTAGTGACACCGAGGTTATAAGTTTACCTATCAAGCTCACCTATAAACTCTTACATGAGCGGAATGACATATAATGAAATACGCTGAATGATAATGTAAGGCAATTTAGTTCCCTTTTTTGTGCGTAGCTGTGCATTACTCTACAAATTCTCATGTGATGTGTATGTGAATCAAAGCGGTGTTGATAATGTGAAAGATGACTGTTACACGTTGATCAGGAAATAATGCAGATTTGTGGCATCTTTCTCCTGTATCTAAAGCCCGGTGCTTCATAATTCATGGGGTCGGTGCTGCCTGGAGATGACATGGTGTTTTAGTGACAGGAACATAAGAATACATGCAATTAATACCTTTTTCTGTAAATGCATTGTGCCTCATTCATCAGTCTTTCGTATGGACAAATGTGTTCTTACACACCCATAGGATTTCTTAGCCCTGGAGTTTGTCTCAGAGGTCAGTGTAGAACCTGGGTTACCCCTGAATTTAGACACCAGTTGGCTAACACTGATGTCTTTGCAAGCCTGGGTGATTGCGCATTGCAAGAGGTAGACAATAGATGTTAGGGGGAAGGAATTACAAATAACCATCAGGCTTTGCTTCTACCTGTCAGACAATCTTGACAGCTAAAAAGAAATCCCATGGGTGTATAAGAACAATTCGCGCATACATATGAACAATTGATGAATGAGGCCCAATTATTTTTGATACGGACAAATAAATCTTGTGTCAGCACATGTAAGTATAGTCTACAGTGATCTGCATATAGTCCGTCCATCTTATTGTTGGTAGGGTGTGAAACCTGGTCCATTGCTTATCATGTAGCTTTATCTCATGTTTCTGAAGTAAAAATGAGTGGCAGTCATTTATAAAAGCCTTGTTGACCGTGACTGAAATGCAGAGGCAGAGCATAAGGCGTAGCTAAAAACAATCAGGGCAATGTTGATGTCAAGCCATTTGGTGCTCTTGTAATCACAGGAGGCCAAACATGTTATCTTTCATTATTTCCGTGTGATTGCATGTGCACCTTCATGGTCAGCTCTATCGGCTGAGTTTACGGTTCAACGGGGACCTCCTTTGTGAAGAAGGCTGTGGTCCACTGTGCACACAAATGTTGTGAATCGCATGCAAAAACAACTTGAAAAAGGTCTCTCTGACTTTTTATTGCAAAACCAAAGGCAAGTGATATTTGCACACTAATTGTGTTTCTTTCTTTGTGCTCGGAGTACCAGTTTACTGCATTTTCATAAATTTAGATAAGGAACGCCAAGTTGTTCTTTATAGTAAATAAAAACATTTCTTTGACTGGTTTAGCTCTCTCGGCCATGCGTTGCGTTATCTGATGTGCTAATCCACTTCATCTGGCACTTATTAGGGCCAAATCAAGCACAGCATTGGTAATTACTGTTTAATCCATTGCTGCATCGTCGCAGAGGGTGACTTCGATCAAACAAATTCGAGAGAACGAAAGTCAGCCAACGCCTTAAAGTCTGTTATGAGATTTGATTTTGAGGGAAATAGAACCCCAAAATTCAATGAGCTTTTCTATTGTTTTCCAAGAATCGAGTGTTGAAAAATAAATAAATGACAATTTTTTCCCCCCCAGTATAGGTGGAAAAGATAGTTCCATACAGATATAATGTACCTAGCATAAAAACCCTATACAATAACGTGTGGATCTGGATCAGAATCGAGAATCTTTCCTGGAGCCGCAGCGTAATTGTACACCAAGTATGTCCACATGCTGCAGTGTTTGGCTGACCTGTCTACATTTCATGAAGTAAACCTTGGCAGTAGGAATTTCAGACGTGCACCCTGGCCCTCCGAGTGGCTATGTCTGTTGTTTCACTTCATTTTTAATGTTTCTCATAAATTTATTGTTTGCTTCCATCCGATTGTCCGTTGACATTATTATTGTCGCTGGGTAAATCTTGTTAAGTGTTAAATGTTTTTGTTCCATCTTCCTTCATTACAGATGTTTAGCTTCCTGCAAACACAATCATAGCCCTAGATCTATACAGACAAATATTTTGTTGGAAAGACGAGAGAAAAAAAAAAGAAAGAAAAAAACCCTACTGAGTGGGTTTGGGGACCAGAATATGCAACCACCTTTTTAGGCCAAAACTGAAAAGTAAGTTTTAAAACTAGTCTTTAACTGATCTCTTCGCCTTCTCTGCAGGCTGCTGGAAGCGATCTGATTCACACTGTTCCACATGACACTTGAATTATGTGTAACATTAACACCCACCGTATGCGTCATTTAATCCATCAGCTTTTACTTACCATAAAAATGGAACGACAACTTGGGGCGCAGATGGCACGCAAATAACGTGTGCAATCTTTTAAAATGCTGAATTACCTTTTCCAGACGAGTACTAATGAGACTGGTTAGATTCAGGTGACACGGTTGAACCTGTGCTGCCTGACCTTGGTGGCTCAGCGTGGACAACACACAGCTTGAGGAATAAGCTTTTCAAACAGGGACTGAATGGGGGTAATTTGGTGCTTTTTTTGGGGGGGGGGGGATATGATTGTGCCCCAACCTGGTCGGCATAAATTTTACATTGTGCAAGACAGAAAGCGATTGCTATCAGCATGTCTAAACTGGGGCCGAAACAAACGAGTAATTTGCCCATGCAGCACAATCTGAGTGGAGCAGGGATGGAGAAACATTCTTGAGGAAAGCAATTATTAGTGTAGGAACCTACCTTGAGAAATGTTGAGGAGTTCAGAGAATCGATGCTCTTTTTTTTCTGGTGAAGTTAGGCGGAGCAATAAGACAGTGAGTTGGTAGTGCTTTGATGCAAACTCAGAATGTATTGACTGTTAATTCCTCCCTGGAAATGTGGCTGCTATCTGAATTATGGGGATATTTTGATTGCGACTAGAAGAGCGGGGTGCAGAGAGTTGTCGACTGTCTTAAAAAAATAAAATAAAATTCTCAATTCACATCATGCAGGGAGTAATGAAACATTGCTGATACAACATCAAAGAAGGATTAACGAATAGGATGAAAGCAAAAAAGCAAAAAGGGTTGGTTCCTTTAATACAAAGAAAGTTATATGATTTTGACAACAAATACACATTAAATGGTGAAAATGATGGACAGAATCCGTTTTTGTGCTAAAGAGAAGATCACTGTCATAACTTTCTGGGTATTAAAGATGAAACTGGAAATATTTACAGAGAATGGTGACAGAGCAAGTCACTTAGCAGCACTGGAAATAGCATACATATTTATGTTTGATGGGTTTGTTTAGTGTATGAATAAGGGGTTAAAAGCACCATAATGTACAACGTACCCAGCATGATAATTGAGAGCAGAGAAGCTTAGCGGGCAAAAGGGATGGCCAGAAAAATGTACAATTTTTTTGTGTGCAACACAAATGCTTTCATTCTTTTGTTGATTTGGAGTCAATACCCCTGAATGTTATTCATCATGTAGTCTCCCAATTAAATGTTTTATAGCCTTTTTTTCCTCTTTCTTGGAGTTTGAAGTTTAGGTTTACTTTGCTAGCTGGGGAACCTTTTACGTCTGAAAACGACCAATTTTTACATCCGCAAAGAAACAACACAAAAAAAGACCACAATATTCATTGCATAGGTGGTTTGGTGGTGCATAAACTGTCATGGCAGGTGTAGATGTGTAGCGATGGCAAGTATAACAATGGTTAAATCCATGTAGTGCCTTGAGTTTAGTTCTCGTCATGTTGAACAAGGAAATCGATCAGTTAATCCTCGGTCACTATTTAGCTGTGCTAGAAAGCAGAGAAGTCATACCCATTAACGAATTAGGTTAGATGTCTAGGTTTATGCATGGGATGAGTGTTGCTAAGGTAAGAATCTGAGAGGGACTTCCTCTCTAGTAAAGTCATCTAGTGATGACTCCTATCCGTAGTTCCTATGCATGTGAAAATGTATACTGAACATCATGCAAACCTCAGAAAACTGTCTGCATACTGTTCCTGTCCATTATCTGACTGTATATGCCCTGTATATATGATATACACATGAGTGTAGAGAACAAAAGGCAGAGGAGGAGTTGATTGGTGGAAGATGTAGTGGTCAGCGATATCTAGGGCCTCACAAAAGCCTTGCTCCGCAATGAACAACCAACTTCATCTATAATCTAATGAAGAGATGAAATTTATTTTTAAACCGCAAAGTAAGAAGGAAAAAAAAATGCAGGCAGGGCAATACTCTCTGGCGATCATCTATGTTGCATCACAGAGAGCATCCTAATTTGGATACATGTTTTCCACTGTGCAGCAAACATACTGGTTGGCTTGTTCATAACAACCACATCTAATGCTATCTTTCAGTCTTGTTTCTTGACAAGATTTTGGCTCCTTTAAGTGTGTCACAGTCCAAAACCCAGAGGTTTAATTGCAGGGGGAGCATATCAGGTTGATTCGATGATAGCGGCAGTCATCGGCATTTTTCTCCAGTGTTGCTTTTGCTTACTCCTGGCTATCCTCTTTTTCTCAAGCCTGTCAGTTCCTACGAAGAACTGCTGCCACAAGCCCCATTTTCAATGTCCATGAAGCATCCAGCCAAAAGCTTCTTTCAGGTTAAATTACTGCCTGGCAAGCCGGAAGGGCTGCTAGTCTCCCTAATTGACAAGCTTCTGGCGAGAAGGGAGCTGTGCCTCACCAAATTCAGTCACTGTGGATGTTGATGTGTGGCAAGTGGTTGCCCTTTATAGCATTAACCTTTGTCAGCTGTGCCTCACGACATCTATTAATCACCCCTGTGAGAAATCAATGGAGTGAAGTAAGGCCCACACGTCACATTCATTCATTTTTCTTTCCTATGTGTAACATTTGTTTACTTTCTTGGTTTCATCTAAATGCACATTCTCACACTTGTGCCAACTTCTCCCTTTCCCTTAACCAAGACCCTTACATGAACAATTTACTGTCTGTGTAGAAATCAAATGTAGACATGGTACCTTAATCATCATGACAATAACAAATCTTCAAGTTATCATCATAATTACGACCTGTCTGTTGGAGATTTAAAAGTTATGGTCTGACTGTGATTGGCTGTGATTATCTCTTTAACTGCATGGCCAAAGCCGAGAGTTTCACTCTTCTATAATAATAGCTTATTAGATGGTGAGAGACAGACGGACGGACAGACAGACAGACCGACATAGATAGATAGATAGATAGATAGATAGATAGATAGATAGATAGATAGATAGATAGAGAGATGCATAGATTCACATAGATTACTTAGTTCCTGGTTGTATATACCACTCAGTGGGACCTCATCCAATTTCTTGGTGTTTCATTCAAGTGAGCAATCATCCACGCTCCAGGGTTCCTCACCACATATATGACTCACTGCCATGCGTCTTGGCTTTGCTTTTTCCCCCTCTCTGTATGGCGTCTTTCCAGTAGCCTAGGCAAATTTCCTGCGGTGATGATGAAGCATATCCCTGTGTTGTTTATATGTTTCATGTCAAACTGAGGTGTGGACCACATGTGGTGTCTGGGATTGAGGGCACACGGCACCAGAATTTGATTTCCACTTTTCTTTGTGCTCCCAGTCAGCATGGGCCTAACTAAACACCCGATCACAATGTTATATGTCTGTGTCTGTATATATATATATATATATATATATATATATATATATATATATATATATATATATATGCGTGTGTGTGTGTGTATATACATAAATATCTTCATCCATCCATTATCCAAACCGCTTATCCTGCTATAAGGGTCACGGGGATGTTGGAGCCTATCCCAGCAGTCATTGGGTGGCAGGCAGGGAGACACCCTGGACAGGCCATCACAGGGCCATATATATATATATATATATATATATATATATATATATATATATATATATATATCGTCACCTTCTTAAAATAATGGCCTAAGTCATATTTTCAAGTTTCTCAAAAAACAGAATAAACTGAAACAAAATTTGGCCGTTTATTCTGTTTTTTGAAAAGCTTGAAAATATGACTTAGGCCATTATTTTAAGAAGGTGACTATATATATATATATATAGGAAAAAAAACTTTTAATTTATGAATCTGCTATGAATTAAATTTTTTTCCCTACATCTATCTTAATATTCCGTTCCTCATTTGTTGAGCACTTTTATGAACACCATTGACGGTTTCTGAAAAAAAGCTATACATATATATATATACACACACATATACATATATACACACACCCACACACACACACACACGCACACACACACACATATATATATATATATATATATACATACACACACACATATATATATACATACACACACACACACACACACACACACACATATATATATATATATATATATATCCAGTGAGTCAAATAAATTCTTTATCAGACAGTACAAGCCTGTTTCATGCCATAAGCAATCACTGGATTATTTTGCTCCTTATTTGTTGAACACTTTCCCTACCGTTGATTGTTTCTTTTAACAAAGTATATATGATATAATGATAATACATATATTATGTATTCATGTTTAGGAAAATACATCAATAAGAGGACAAAAGGGCACATATATTTTTTTTAGGCATGCGTTGAGTTCAAACATAAACACTGCATAAAATTCCTGCTACGCTAGACACCTCTCTAAAGCGGTTTGTCAGCCCATGCCTTGCCTGTGGTTGAAAACAGACAGAATGTAAAAGTTAATGAGATATTTTGAGCAATGGGTGTGCATATTGCCTACCTCGGCAGTTTTTTTTTTCTCAACTTGAAATCACAGCGTAAAAGCTGTACTTTATAGGGACTATTAAGTGTCACATTCAGGAAGACGGATTCCTCTAAAAGCTTCATGGAAATGCATTTTTATGAATACGGTGAGGCAGTATTCCTTTCATTTTCTGTCTGTCTCACTCAGGCTGTCTCTGGCCTTACCAGCGTCTTGCGCACCTTTTTTTCGTGGGGCAACAATCGGTTTTCTGAAGTTTTGTTGAGTGCTACTTTCAAACATTGTTGGAGCACTGCCAATTAGAGCAATATTCATCCATCCATCCATTATCCAAACCGCTTATCCTGCTCTCAGGGTCGCGGGATACTGGATCCTATCCCAGCAGTCAGTGGGTGGCAGGCGGGGAGACACCCTGGGCAGGCTGCCAGTCCATCACACGGCCGACACACACACACGCACACACGCACACACACACGCACACCTAGGGACAATTTAGTATGGCCGATTCAGCTGACCTACGTGTCTTTGGACTGTGGGAGGAAACCAGAGAACCTGGAGGAAACCCATGCAGACACGGGGAGAACATGCAAACTCCACACAGAGGACGACCCGGGGCGACCTCCAAGGTTGGACTACCCCAGGGCTCGAACCCAGGTCCTTTTTTGCTGTGAGGCGACAGCACTAACCACTGTGCCGCCAATCAGAGCAATGCCTCTATTGAATAAGTAGATACGACGTTCATATTAATTAGTTTTCAATTCATTTGCTTTTAATAAACAGGTTTTATGATAATGAGCTGTAGTAGCCTATTGTGGTCCAGGAGAGTGCACCACCACCACAACAACAACAACATTTACAAAGTAGGATAAAATATTGACAACATAACAGCCATAACTCACAACACACAATCATTAAGCCATGACACAATATGGCATTATGCCAAAAATCATTAAGCACAATGGAAGTCATTTTACAGCTGAAGTGAGAGGCGGACTAGGATGACTCAGGTTTTTTTTTCTTTCTTTATCCCATCTAACTTCTACCATAACCACGACCCCACTAGTCTCTCATTCTGACCCCCATTGCTCCATTTCAATAGTCAGCAGATGGGGTGATGAGCATTCACACAGGCGAATACACTGATTGGACAGCGAGGATGCAACGATACCATTTTCCCCATCGCCTACGGAAACTGATTTCATGTAAATTTAGTATTTGTTGATATCACGTACAGATCTGATCCCTTGCCTTTACTGAAAAACACATATTGGACAATTGGCTCGAGGTCACTGGAAGCATATGGCTGGAGAAGTGGTCTGTTTTTGTCCCATTAAGAATGAGCTAACACTCTTTTATGAGCAGGATGAGCAGAAAACCATGCCGTTTTGCTTTAATTTCAGAAATATTACAAGTGGTTCTTAGTGTTGAATTTAAGGAGCATTAACCATGCAGCTGTCGAGGAGCAAAACGGTGGCTGCTTTCCAAAAGATGAAACCGGTGGCAGGCTGTGATACCGGGAGGCCATTATTAGCAATCAGTGCAAGTTGTAAACAGGTTGTACATTTTGAATCACCATGTTTCTTTTTTTTTTAAATTTCCCCCCTTTTTCTCCCCAATTGTATCCGGTCAATTGCCCCACTCTTCCAAGCCATCCCAGTCGCTGCTCCACCCCCTCTGCCGATCCAGGGAGGGTTGCAGACTACCACATGCCTCCTCCGATACATGTGGAGTCACCAGCCACTTCTTTTCACCTGGGAGTGAGGAGTTTCACCAGGGAGACGTAGCGCGTGGGAGGAACACGCTATTCCCCCCAGTACCCCCTCCCCCATGAACAGGCGCCCCGAACGACCAGAGGAGGCGCTAGTGCAGCGACCAGGACACATATCCACATCCGGCTTTCCACCCGCAGACATGGCCAGTTGTCTCCCTAGGGACGCCTGGCCAAGCCGGAGGTAACACCTGGATTCGAACTGGCGATCCCCGTATTGGTAGGCAACGGAATAGACCGCTACGCTACCCGGACGCCTCAAATCAACATTTTTATTCAAACAGTAGTGAAACGTATTACTTTTCGACCTAATACTCTGCTGTGATTTTAAAACGATAGCTTCACTTTTTAGGAACATGGTGACAACAGCATTCGCACAGTGAGACGCCGTACTTTGATGCTCGCTGTGAGAGAACTACAGCCTGCGTCTTGTCTTTCATCGCCTCAGCAAAGATATTGTTCGGTGAGATTGGGGGCACGAGGTGGCCTGTGGTTTTTTGGCAGAAGTTGTTCGGGCGGGGGGGGGGGGACGTTTAAGTCCGCCTCTCATTTCTGTCATGGAGCGACTTGTGTTGTGGGTTAATGATTTTGTGTTGCGGCTTCCTACTGTTGGGTTGTGAGCTATTGCTGTTGTGTTGTTAGTAATTGATTTCGCTTTGTAAATGGTGTTATTGTTGAAGGTGGGCTGCACTTCTGCGCCTCTTTATTATAGATAAAAAATAAGCAAACAAATACATTACAAATGTTACAAATGTTAACATTGTGGGACCGCTGTGTGTGTGGATCTAAGAGTTCTGGGGTTACACCAGCGCAGTCCACAGGAGCAGAGTAAATGACGGCCTGCAGAGGAAGGACACGAAGCAAAAGGATCGGGCAGCTTGGTGGGAGTTAAGGTGGACATTAAACTGTACTAGATAAATGGATCCCGAGTCTGGAATTAAATACAGACTGTGTGAAACCCCCATATTGAAAGGAATCTTGTCCCAGTTGAAAAGGGCCCTGTATGGGGAAAGTCTCCATGGATTCTACGTCCAGCTGTGAGTGTGTCCTTCAGATACACTGAAAGCGGGAAAGCAATGTCTTCCATAGCTTTGCATGTTAATATCAGGCAACCGTGGTGAATTCACTTCTCCAGGAGTATTGCATAGTGAATTCAGAAAGCCCTAAGTTACCTAACTTCCAATACTGTATTGATCACTTTTAATGAGCCCACTGGACAGGTTTGTGGTAATTCAATCAGTAACAATATGTTTGAGTGTATTTTCACATAGTAGTTAAGTTGTGGTTAAGTTTTTTTTTTTTATGAGGACAGGCGGGATGCTAAATGTATATGTCTGGAACTGTGTTTCCAACATTGTGCAGAAAAGTGTCTGCCAGTGAGGCCGCTGGCGGCTTCATATTTGGAATCTGTGAATGTCAACAAACTGAACTCGTTTGCCAATAGGCTTCATTGTATGAGATAGTGTGAAAAACGCCAGTCTGCATTTTCTTATTCAGCTGTAGTGCTTATAGTTGCATTTTCTTATACAACGCAGCGTATCAGCAAATCAGAAAGTACGTTTTCACACTCCGATTGCTCGCCAATGATGTCACCAGCGGTCACAATTTTTGGAAGACTTCAGGGGACATCAGAAGACTTCAGTTTCGGAAGACCGCTCAGTAATAATAAATTGTGATTGTTCTCCATTAATGTTAGTTACCAGCGGGTTTTATCCAATGACATCACCTTTTGTCTCCACTATCCACCTTTAATCCAGGTAGCGTGCTAGCATCTGCATCCTTAGACTGTCTGGTGGCAGAGCAGGGCTGTGTCCAGGAGCAGTCTTGCATGGTGCTCTACAGGCTGTTGGAGTACTGTGCAGCTGAAGAGGCAGTGTCACCGCTTGGCCCTGAAGCCCGTTGGGAGTGCTTGGAGGCCCAGAATTCCCTTCAACACTACCGCCCCCTTCAGGTTTGCAAGTGCCAGCGTGGTTCTCGTAGAGAGGAGCATTGCCTCAGGGTGTACTGGACAGTCAGATTTGCTGGTAGGTTTAAGTGTGCATGTATTTTTCTATGTACTGAAGTTTGCGTTTTGCATTCTTATCTGCATATTGTAACCGATAATAATGCTGACTACATCGTTTTGCAGCGTACGAGGAGTATGAAGTGTCTCCATATGAAGAACTGGAATTAAATTTAGTGAGAAACATTGAGATGTCACACATGGCCTCCATCATGGCAGGTAATGCTTCAATCACAACACATCCGTTAATCATTACAGAATCAATATTTGCAAATTTGCTGGCCAGATTAAAGACTGCATTGATTCATCGCCTAGTCACCTCACTCCATTCTCTTCCTGGCAACCCCCAGCTTCCTCTCATTCTGTGGATGGTCAAAACCAATGTCTAAAGGCAGCACAGGACTGTGGACTGTATGAGAAGTGTGGCTCTCTGCGATCAGAGTATGTTGTGGCCTGCACCAAGCGAGCAACCGGCTCTGACAGCAGCTGCAACCGTCAGAAATGCCACAGAGCTTTGCGACGTTTCCTGGAGCGTGTGCCCGAGGAGTACAGCTTTGCTCTTCTCTTCTGTCCCTGTACCGATACTCTGTGTGGGGAGCGTCGGCGGAAGACCATCGTTCCTTCGTGCTCATTTGAGGAAAACACTAGAGGAGATGAACGAGTGGGCAAACCCAATTGCCTCAGCTTGCAGATCTATTGCTCCAGGGATGAGCTGTGCAGGTGAGAATGTTGCCGAGAATGGATGCAGCACAGTAATCTGGCAGGATTACTCCAAACAGAGTATTACTAAATACCGTCAGTTACAGCATAGAGTCTCAAAGTTTCAAAAAGTGCACTACTATATAGAACAACAAACATGATAATGTAATACCATAAAACACAAATACCATCAAATTTACAAAAAAGGATCCTCAAAATACCCATTATGCTCCTTACAAAACAGTCTATAAAATCTATAAACCATTACCTCAAGAAAATCTGACACCTGCCAGAGTCTTTCTGACAATGATGAATGGCCAAAACAAGAACACTTACCTAGGTGATAAGAGAAAATAAAAGGATTATAAAGACGTGAAGATAAAAAGCATTTGAGAATGTAAAGTTTGTTCAAGAGCATAAAAAATAGACCAACTGTGCACAGCAGAGATAGGTGAAGAAGTGCAGTATTTTTTTTTGTAGTGCCACTTTACTTTCTCCTCTTAGATACCATTATGCTGACTTCTCCGATGCTAAACTTTGTGTGCTTCATTAGCCAGTGTGTCTGCCTGTTTATTGCTCAGGTATTCGTGGGACCTAATTTAATTCAAATGCAGCTACTCATGTAAAAGGTTTGACGTTCCTTGAATATGGGTAGTAATTGCTCAATTTAGTGTGTAAGGCTGTTGTTTTATGGTGAAAATGCTATGGAGAATACCAACTGCTGTGTCAATAATGGAAGGATGAATAAAAGCACTGAGAGTGGCCGATATGTCTAGATGCCCCTCTGTTCTGTATGCACGCTATTACAAGTTTTCATTGACAGGGTGTGAAAACCATATTACTCCTTATTAAGGCATAGCTTCCTTATTTTGTCTTAGAGTAATTCCAATATTTTTAAACCTGGGCCCTATTTTTCCATCATTTGGGGTCTAAATGACTAATAGGGACAGCAATTTTTGGGATTGGTCCAGTATTGAGCAAGAATGTTTCAGCCGGCAGCCACGAAATGGGCTGCAATGTAATCCTCTGGGGCAATTGCGCCTGTCAAAGTACGTCCACTAAAAGTGCTTGTTTTTGCCACTGACAGGCTGAGATTGTTAATGTAAGTCTCCAACAAAATTATGGAAAGGATGCCTACAGAGACGGACCTTTTTCTTTATGTTTGGCTTCTTCGAGTCTCTGTTGTAACGTCCCTTTTACTGCTGCTACTATTTGCATGCAGGGGCAGGGTTTGTCTACAAAAGAAGAAGCCACGCTGAATCTTATCAGAGCTGACCATTCATTTGCGGTAGCATAGCCTGAGACATAGAGGAACTGCTAGCAATAATTTATTTCCAAAGTCACGGTTGAATATTTAGCTGATTTCGACAATGTGGATGAGGCATTTGAATTCGATGGCCGCCCGCATTTATTTGAGTCAGAGTACACGGATGAAGAGGTTCTAGAAATTGAAGAGAGGATGAGGAGACAGCTCAAGGCAAAGGCAGGGGAGGGTGAACCAGTTGCTGCAAGGCCAAGAAGCATATCATTATTATTCTTTTTATTTTATATTTTCTCTTTCTATTCCTCATGTTTTTTGATAACAAGTGGAAGGCAAAGGAGGACTTTAATTGTAGAGGGAAACTTGTTTTTAACTGTGCATATGACAATAAATGCTTTGACTTGATTTTCAATGTGGACATTGTTAGAACAGGCCATGTACTGGGGCTCATTGAATAACTACCATGATCATTCATTGCCAGTACGTATCTCTATGATATCTCCTAATGTACAGGATATGCAAATGTAGCCATAAAATGGTCTTATAATGGGTAAGCATAAATAGGACATTTTTACACCATGCGCAGCACACGCACACACAATATTGCCCAGATAAGCTCAGCTTGTTTATCACTTATTCTATAATTATGAATGTCAACTGCTAAAAAGGGGAAATGAATCTATATAGACATTTTATAATCAGTCATGACTCAGCTGATATTTTGTACATACTACTACTAGCTTATTGGGTGATTGTTTTTGCCATTATCCTGCCATGCTTTCATGTGTACTGATGGCCAACACATAACTTTACTTAATAACATTAACTCCACTCTGCAGCAGGTCTCTCCGCTCTTGGAATAGCATTGTTCTTTAGGAGAAAGTGCTTTGGTATAGGATTTCTTCTCTTCTTTGGCTGGCAGCAGTCATCCCGGTCAAAATGGGCACTGCAGAACTGATAGTCTGCGGGGTGCAGTGTATGGACAGGAATGTTGGATCAATTTTTAAATCTGTAGCACAACTAGCCACTACTTCAGCATGTCCCTATCCATCAAAGGCAGTCTATGAAAGCTGTGTAAAATGTGGCGCGACATTCTGTTGGCACAATTCAGAAATGCACAAACACGAACCATTGTTGTTGTTGTTTTTTTATTATCTTTTAGATAACACTAAGCTCCACTTTCTGTACTCCAAACCAACAAACTCTTCCCGGCACTCCTCGCTCCAACTCTCACTCATGTTTCCACCATTGTCTTCACACAACAACTCACCTCTCACGAGATTTCAGAGCGAGACTTCTCCTTGAGCTAGACTTCTGTTACGGGTTCCAGGGGTGGGCCATCTTATCCAGAAAGGGCCGGTGTGGGTGCAGGTCTTTGTTCCAACCAAGCAGTTACACGCCTGTGTCTCCGAATCAAGTTCCTCAGCAAAGACTCTACTGGTTCATTAGTGGGATCAGGTGTGCAACTGCTTGGTTGGAACAAAAACCTGCACCCACACCGGCCCTTTCTGCATAAGATTCCCCACCCCTGGACGTCTATCTCTGTAGTGATCTTTTCCACAAAGTTGTCAGACACATAGAATAACAATCTGCCTGGGCATGTCAATGGCAAAAACAAGCATGTGTAGTGGATGAATTTTGACGGGCGCAATTGCCCACAATGATTACATTGCAGCCCACTTTGCAGCTGCCGGCTGAAGCATTCTCACTCAATGCTGGACCAATCTCAAAAATGTTTTGGCCCTAAGGAAGTAAATTGTTTATTGTTTTTCACACACGATTCCCAAGTTGATAGAATGCTGTTAATAAACATTGTTACTGTTGGGCGTCCGGATGGTGACAGACATGGGCGCAAGTCCTTGAACACTGGGATGGCATCCAGTGCTTTACCTGTGCCCCCATCTATAGGGTTAGTGGTTGGGTCAGGAAGGGCATCTGATGTAAAATTTTGCCATATCAATATGCGGATTGACAAGACCATACCGGGCTGGTCGAGGCCCGCATTAACAACAGCCAGCATTGGTGCTATGCCCTCACAGGGTCCTGATGGAAACCGGTGACCCCTGAAAAACAGGGAAAAAGCTGAATGAAGAAGAACTGATTTAGACCCCAAATGATGGAAAAATAGGGCCCAGGTTTAAAATTAAAAATTACCCTTTAAATTTGATTTGTTATTTTGTAGATAAATTTGATCTTGGATAAATGTCCCGTTTCTCTCAGTTATGTCTTTCTCATCTTGAAGGAACCGTTAATGGAGTTTGCATTTTGGAATTGCAAAATGATATTCCCAACAATGCTTCCATGGTAAATAAGGAAGTTGGAAGACTTTAGAAAGTTTTCAGAATATTTAAAACTATGTGACATTGTTCTTAGGGAGGGAAAACTACCTCGAGTGGTTCTTGGTAAGAAACCCATATCAAAATTATCATTAAACGTTGCCTGCAGTAGGAATACTTAATGTGCAAATGTGTTTTTTAATATTCCACACTGATGATAAAGAGCTAATGATTGGCCGTAGGTTGTTCCTGTTATTCTAGGCCTTGTAATGGCTCTGTTTTTTATCCCACAGTCTGCCGATTCTAATTTGTGAATGTGCCTCTGCATTTGGCCAGCAGACTCATTGTAGCTCCCCCAGTGTTATTCGGACTCAGAAAATAAATAGAACATTTGTGATTTGATGTGATTGTAATTATACTGTGGCATGCCTGGTCACAGTGTGCATCTACTAGGTTTGTAAAATATTCATTTCAATCACCCCAGCAATAATTAATTTTGTTAGAACATATAACAATTTCAGCACATATACCTCTCTCCACAGGAGTTCAGAAGCAGTCAACCTTCAAGATTAGCTCTGAGGTTAACTGCAGGGGCTCCGCTGCCACCAGCACTATGCGGGCTATTATTTTCAGATCAGAAAACAAATTATTGCAAACTGAAAAAAAAATTAAATAAATAAAGAGCCTGGATGTTAATTCTACTTTTTTAGTATTGTATATGTGACAGAAGAATTATTTTTAAATTTAAATTCCACTGCAAAAAGGAAGTAGGCTGTAATTTGTCACTTAACATCTGTGAAACTCTTCGGAGGCGTATGAAATCGAAACGAAAACGTGTTTCAGGAAAGTGAAATATCAACTTTTCACAAAGCTACCGCCCTCTCGTTCGTCATCATTCCTCTTCATGTGCCAATGATCCCTGTGGTTTTCATTTTCCCGCACCCTAATTACGGAAAATATGATTGTTAAAATGACATTAAAAAGTCTCGTTCCTAACGCTGCAGGAGGCAACATTGAATTTTCCAAATGCAAGTCCTTCCACCTCGCTCTCCGCTGCCTCGTATCACTCCGCTAAGCCCCGCCCACCAAATCACCTCCGCGTCAGCCCCGTACACTTGTGTACAACCGGGAAATGTCACAGCAAGACTCGTGAAACTTGTATCGTAATTGATGATCTATCCATGTAAAAAAAAGTTTATTTTTTTCAGCGAATCTCTTAGTTACACTAATATTGTTCATGTGTAGCAGCCATTTCGAGTTGGTCTTGTTGATTTTTAGGGTTAGGGTTACGACCACAAGACCAACAGGGCAGACGCGAAATGACGCATACATGCGCGTCTGCGCTTGTAGAACAGCCAATAGGAACACCCGCTCTCTGAACTGACCCATGATTGGCTAAAATCTTCTGTACCGGGCATTCTTTTTTTAAAGCCTGAATAAAGAACATACATACTTTTTAAAAAAAATTTTGTGTTTACTCTGTGTATTGTCTAGGGTTTGTCTTTTAACCATTTTGTCTTTGACCATTATGGACTCTGAGTCTGCGATAAAGTTTTGAATTGAATTGAATACACGGGAACATGGGATAGGCTCCAGCATCCCGCGACCCTGATAAGGATAAGCGGCTTGGATAATGAATGAATGACTACTTTTCTCTCAAACCACTTGAATTACAATATTCTGCAGGGTTATGATGACATTTTCGCCCAATGGCGCCATGAAAAAACTACCTACCCCAGCTTTAAACCAACCTTCTCCGTGTACACCTAGATCAAAAACTGTTTCCTCCATCTTTATGTTTCTGTTTGAATCAACGTGTGTGTGTGTGTGTGTGTGTGTGTGTGTGTGTGTGTGTGTGTGTGTGTGTGTGTGTGTGTGTGTGTGTGTGTGCGTGTCAGATCTCGGTTTGCTGATTTCCAGCACAACTGCCAACCCTCCCCTGTATCCTCCTCTGGCTGCATGCGGGAGAGCAAAGCTATGTGTCTCAAGGCCTACACTGGACTCATAGGTAAGTTGGAGGAAGAAAGATTTAAGTGGTGGAAGTTGTAGAAAGGGTTCAAGTTTAACAATAACTAAAGTGAGAATTCTGATCTGCTGTTACATTTCATTTCAGTTATTTGCTTTGCACAGTTTACTGTTAGTCATCAGTAAGCTGCTTATTGAAATATCCCACCTTTCTTGAATATTCTCTTTTTTTAGATTGTATAAATCTAAGGGAATTCATGATTGGGCAGCCGGTTTAAAATGATTCTCTTACATATCTTTAAATGGAGCCAGGTGATGTTATTTTATTCTGTCTCTGAGACAGGTGAGAGAGGTGATTTTGCATCTTTGCAATAATAAGTATTAAAGGTTCGGGGGGGGGGGTTGGTGAGAGTAGATCCTTAAGGTGACTAATATTGTTGGTTGATTCCTCATGAACTAAAGAGTTGTGTACTGCAAAGTGAAAGTGTTCTTTCACAGGGAAGCATTGCTTTAAAAGGTTTCAGCAATGATATAAAGGGGTGCAGTCGTAGCCTCACTAAGGATTCTTCATGCCTCTTTCTCAACCAGGCACCATAATGACTCCCAACTATGTCAGCAACAGCAGCATGGAGGTTTCTCAGTGGTGCACTTGTGAAGGCAGTGGGAACGAGTGGCAGGGCTGTCAGCGCATCCTGCACATGTTCAGCACCAATATCTGTTTGCGTGAGTGAACTCACTTCATTTTTCACATTCTATGAGAGCACAGGTTTGCAGGCTTGTTTTGACAATCAAAAAGGGTTAATATTCTCAGAACTGTAACACCTGTGAAATATTTTAATTCCCTTAGCTCTTTTCTTTATACTTACGTATATTGCCTATCTGCATATATCGTGTATTCAGTCATATTATTGCTATTATTCAACAAATTGGCAATTGCTCACAATTATCAGCACTGAAACAATTCACCTGAGAGTTTGACTACGTAAATCCAAAGTGCCTTATCAATTTTGCAAAGCCAATTAACATTTTGTAAGTGATTATACATCACATTTAACCGCAGATTGCTTTTTTTGATGTTGAGCAACTTATCGAGCTGGTTGCCAATTTTTCATGTATCATAAAGAAAGAGCGGATAGTTGTTTTTTTTCTTTTTGCCAACAAACTCATCAGGAAATATTTTAATGACACTTCTAAATTGTATGATCTTACTGAGCACATTCTGGATTCTGAGTTGATACAATAGTCAAATTAGATAGGTCATATCTGGTAGGAAACATGAACCAGATAACATGAGTTATCATGTATTGCAAAAATGCAATGTGAATACTGAGACAAAATGTAGCACATTCAAGTAAGAGGAACCTCTAAACAAAGAAAAAAGTTTAATCTGCCACTGCAATAAGACATTTCAACTAATAATAATAATAATAATAATACATATAATGATAATAATAAGAATGATAATAATAATAATAATAATAATAACAATAAATTGTGCCTGACATGTACAAGACCTGTAGACATGTAGACAAAGACATGTAGGTCAGGTGAACTGGTCATACTAAATTGTCCCTAGGTGTGAATGTGTCAGCCTTGTGATGAACTGGCGGCCTGTCCAGGGTGTCTCCCTGCCCGCCACCCAGTGACTGCTGGGATAGGCTCCAGCATCCCGCGACCCCAATTGGGATAAGCGGCTTGGATAATGGATGGATGGATAATAATTCATTCTAATAATACATTTTATTTATATAGTATTTTTCAAGGTACTCAATAGACTCACAAGTCAGTCTCTAAGCGCTTCGCTCAACTAGAGACTGAGGACAATCTCCCAGGTTTCCTTACTAAAACTGGGTGGAAACAATTAGAGAGTTTAAAAAAATCTGCATTGCAGAACAAATCCAAAATCTTTAGGGTGGCCCTTCATATTTGGGCAGTGACATGCAGAAGTCACGTGCTTGTGAACACTGTCATACATATCAGACCACACGTGCATTATAGGATGGCTCAGCCATAGTCTATCCATCCATCCATTATCCAAACCGCTTATCCCACACAGGGTCGTGGGGATGCTGGAGCCTATCCCAGCAGTCATTGGGCAGTAGGTGGGGAGACACCCTGGACAGGCTGCCAGACCATCACAGACAGGGCCAACACATTCACACTTAGGGACAATTTAGTATGGCCGATTCACCTGACCTTACATGTCTTTAGACTGTGGGAGGAAACCAGAGCACCTGGAGGAAACACACGCAGACAGGGGGAGAACATGCAAACGCCACACAGAGGACGACCCAGGACCCCCAAGGTTAGATTACCCTGGGGCTCGAACCCAGGACCTTCTTGCTGTGAGACGACCACGCTAACCACTAAACCACCATGCTGCCTGGCCAAGTACAATTACGGAGAAAAAAATAATTTCTTAGTCACCAAAGAAAACTCCTTCAAAGTTTGTTGTGTTGGAGGGGAAATATATTCATCGGTTAAAACACAATCAAATAATCTAATGCTGCTCAGTAATCCATTTTCAATGTTTTAAGAAGCTCTCTCTGCGTTACAAAGTGGTTCGCTACAGAGGGGGATGGGAGGAGAGCATCATTTATGGTAAGGTATGTCCTAGATCTCCATAGCAGTAGGCATAGGTTTGTTAGCGGTCATTCTTGCTGCCGTTGTAGTAACTATCTTGCATTTAGAAGTCCCTAGACATTGGTAGGCAGAGATCTCCAATTGTCTGGTATCATGAGACTAGGTACTCAGACGCTTTACATAAGTTAAAATAAACCTAAAAGCAACACACCAAAAACATGGAACACACAATATTAATCGCACATTAAAAGAAATTACGAAAAGGGGAGTTTTGATAAATGATTTGAACGTGGACACATGGGTGCAGTCTCTGAAGTGTTTGGGGAGAGAGTTCAAGAGTGAGGGGGCAGCTATGGAGAATGCCGTGTGGCCCCAGGTCCGGTACTTGGTCCTGTGTGGTGGAGACAGGAGGTTGGCATTGAAGGAGCGAAGGCTGCAGGAAGGAAGGAGTATGGTAGTAGAGCAGGTCGGTGAGGTTGGTGGGGGCCTGGTTATGGCGGTCTTTGTGAGTGAGGAGAATGATTTTGAATTGGATCTGTTGTGGTACAGGGAGCCAAAGGAGGTTCTGGAGGACAGGGGTGATGTGGTCACGGGAGCAGGGGTGGGTGAGCAGGTGAGGAGCAGAGTTCTGGATGTACTGGAGTTTGTTCAGGACTATGGACGATGAGCTGTAAAGAATGCTGTTGCCGTAGTCAATTCGGACTGTGATGAAGGCATGAATCAAAGTTTCAGCAGCAGAAAAGGAGAGTGATGGGTGGAGATGAGCTATGTTTTTAGGTGGAAAAAGGCAGTTCTGGTGATGATTGATGTGGTGTTCAAAGGAGAGATTGCTGTCAAAAATTATTCCAAGATTGCAGATGTGTGGAGAAGGAGAAAAGGTGAAGTTACCAATGGTGAGGCAGAAGTTGTGAGTGGTTTTGATAAGGGATTTGGGACCGATGATCATGTAAGATTTATCACAATTTAGTTTGAGGAAGTTGGCTTGCCTCCATGATTTAATTTCAGTGAGGCAGTTGGTCAGACTGGAGTAAGAGTAAGTAGTAGTGGTGATGGATTTAGTGGGGATGTAGAACTGGACATCATCGGTGTAGCAGTAGAAGGGGAGACCATGACAACATATGATGTTACCAAGGGGGGGGGGGCTTGTAAAAGATAAACAGGAGAGGGCCAAGCACCAAACCCTGGGGGACACCTTGCGACAGAGGAGCAGTGAAAGAGGTGCAGTTGTTGATGCTAATGAACTGTTGTCTGTTTGTGATGTATGACTTTAGCCAGGAGAAGGCAAGTACCGATGATGTTGAGGGAGGTTTCAAAGCGGGAGCGAAGAATGGTGTGGTTGATGGTGTCGAAAGCTGCAGTGAGGTCAAAGAGGATGAGAACGCTGAGGTGGCCAGAGTCTGAGGCAAGGAGGAGGTCATTGGTGACTTTAAGGAGGGCTGTTTTTGTGCTGTGAGCAGAAACCAGATTGAAATGGTTCAAACAGGTCTTTGGAGATGAGGTGAGCTTTGAGTTGGGAGGCGACAACACGTTTCAATACATGGTGGCACGGTGGCCCAGTGGTTAGCACTGTTGCCTCACAGCAAGATGGTCCTGGGTTCAAACCCCGGGCCATCCCAGGTCATTTCTGTGTAGGTCCTTTCTATGTAGAGTTTGCATGTTGTCCCCGTGTCTGCATGGGTTTCCTTTGGGTGCTCAAGTTTCCTCCCACCATCAAAAAGACATGCATGTTAGGGTTAATACTCCTGCCTCTGCCCCTGACCAAGGCAATGGAAAGAAGAACTGGAGTTGATCCCCGGGCGCTGCAGCTGCACACTGCTCCTATACAATAGGATGGGTTAAATGCCGAGAACAAATTCGTTGTAAGAATACAATGACAGAATAAAGTGGCTTTCTTTCTTTCCTACTTTTGACAGAAAGGGGAGATTGGAGATGGGCTGGGAATTGCTCATGATATCAGGGTTGAGCCCAGGTTTTTTTTTGGGAATGGAGTCTACAGCGGCCACTTTAAGTGTATGGGGGACTGAACTAGAGCTGAAGGAGGACTTAATGATTTCTTTGATGGGAGAGGACATATCTGGGAGACAGTGCTTAACAACATTGGATAGGATGGCATCCAGAAGACAAGTGGAGCTTTTCATTCCCACCGTAAGGTTGAACAGCTCCATTTGGGACACAGGGGAGAACTTTTACAGGGGTTGAGTGGTAAATGGGGGGGGGGGGGGGCAAGGGAGGTGGTCAGGTTGCTGTAGATGGTGTCAATTTTAGTTTGGAAAAATGAAAGGAAAGAGTTTCACTTATTAACTCTGAAGGAATTGGAGGTATTGTCACTGGGTTTGTGGAGAATGTTTATCGTGGAAAAGAGAGCCTTGTGGTTGGTGGAGTCAGAGTGTATGAGATGTGAGCAGTAAGTAGGTGAACCAGGCTGTCATGAGAGCATCTTTGTATCGTTGAAGATAGTCTAGTTTTCTTGCAAAGTCTTTCAAGCTGGCACTTACAGAATTTCATTTGATGGAGTTCAGGAGTATAGCAGGGGGCGGAGTGTGTGAATGAGACTATTTTGATTTTAATGGGAACCAGCTGATCACGACAAGAGGAGAGTGTGTCATTATAATAATTGACTAGATTGGAGGGATTATCAGACAGCGGGGGAGGGGAGGCAGACATTTTATTGGCAAGAGAGGCAGAGAGAGCTGAGGGGGAGATAGATTTGAGATTTCTGAAGGACATTATACATTTGACTTTTGGGATGTGGATAGGGATGTATGTCAATGTCCATAGTGATTACCAGGTGGTCAGAGATATTGAGGTTGAGGCTGGAGAGTTGATGTATTGTGAGACCAGTGGAGCAGACCAAATCAGAATCAGAATCAAGTTTATTGGCCATGTAGGTTCAATGTTAACAGGTTATTTACATACACACATGCCTGAGGTAGATGGACATGACAGAGCATACCAGTATACATAAATGTACAGTACAGTATATACAAAATGGTTGGATTTATTTGACAATGTTAAGCATTCATTTGAATGACAGCCTGCGGAAAGAAACTGTTTTTATATCTGGTTGTTTTGGGGTACAGTGCTTTGTAGCACCTATGAGAGGGGAGGAGTTGGAGCAGGTTGTGACCAGGGTGTGATGGGTATACAGTGATGTTGCCTCACTCGCATAGTGAGTAAATGTTTTGAGAAGCTTATTAAGGCACTAATCTGTAGCATGTTACTGCCCATCCTTGACCCCCACCAATTTGCATACCGACAAAATCAATCCACTGATGACGCAATAGCCACTACACTCCATACCGCCCTCACCCACCTGGAGAAAAGGAACTCCTATGTGAGAATGCTGTTTGTAGACTACAGCTCAGCATTCAACGCCATAGCCCCTCTAGACTCTACACCAAGCTCAGTGACTTAGGACTCAACCCCAGCCCGTGCAGCTGGATCCTAAACTTCCTGTTGAGCCGACACCAGGTGGTGGGCTCCAATACCTCTGCTCTTCTGCCCCACAACAGAGGAGCCCCTCAGGGCTGCATCCTGAGTCCCCTCCTCTGATCCCTGTACACCCATGACTGTGTGGCCACACATAGCTCCAACTTGGTGATAAAGTTTGCTGACAACACGACGGTTATGGGCCTGATCACCGACGATGACGAGACAGCATATAGGAGAGAGGTCAACAATCTAACAAAGTGGTGCCAGGAGAATAACCTCTATGTCAACGTCGACAAAACCAAGGAGCTGATTGTGGACTACAGTAAGAGAGGGGGGGGGGCTAGACCCCATCACCATCATGGCACTGCTGTAGAGAGGGTCAAGAGCTTCAAGTTCCTCAGTGTCCACATTACCGAGGACCACACCTGGGATGAACACACCAGCCATGTGGTGAAAAAGGCACAGCAACACCTCTTTCACCTCAGGCAACTGAAGAGGTTTGCCATGGGGCCCAATATTCTATGGGCCTTCTACAGAGGTACAACCGAGACCATCCTGACTGGATGCATCACCGCCTGGCAAGGGAACTGTACTGCCCACAACCGCAAAACACTGCAGAGGGTTGTGCGGAAAAAACAAGATTGTTTAACACAATCTTGGAAAGTGAGATGATGCCTGAGGAGTGGAGAAGAAGCATACTGGTACCGATTTTCAAGAACAAGGGCGATGTGCAGAACTGTAGCAACTACAGAAGTATAAAGTTGATTAGCCACAGCATGAAGATATGGGAAAGAGTAATAGAAGCTAGGGTAAGAGGAGAGGTGACTATCAGCGAACAGCAGTATGGTTTCATGCCACGAAAGAGCACCACAGATGTGATGTTTGCTTTGAGAATGTTGATTGAGAAGTATAGAGAAGGCCAGAAAGAGTTGCATTGTGTCTTTGTAGATTTAAAGAAAGCATATGACAGGGTGCCGAGAGAGGAGGTGTGGTATTGTATGAGGAAGTCAGGAGTTGCAGAGAACTATGTAGGAGTGGTGCTGGATATGTATGAGGAAAGTGTGACAATGGTGGGGTGTGTGGTTGGAATGACAGATGGTTCAGGGTGGAGGTGGGATTACATCAAGGAACGGTTCTGAGCCCTTTCTTGTTTGCAGTGGTGAGGGGCAGGTTGATGGATGAGATCAGGCAGGAGTCTCCATGGACTATGATGTTTGCAGATGACATTGTGATCTGTAATGAGAGTAGGGTGGAGGTTGAGGAGAGCCTGGAGAGAAGAAGAATGAAAGTCAGTAGGAGCAAGACGGAATACCTATGCGTGAATATGAGGGAGGACAGTGGAATGGTGAGGATGGAGTAGAGGTGACGAAGGCGTATGAGTTTAAATACTTGGGGTCAACTGTCCAAAGTAATGGGGAATGCAGAAGAGAGGTAAAGAAGAGCGTGCAGGCAGGGTGGACTGGGTGGAGAAGAGTGTCAGGAGTGATTTGTGATGGAAGGGTACCAGCAAGAGTTAAAGGGAAGGTTTACAAGATGGTTGTGAGACCAGCTATGTTATATGGTTTGGAGACAGTGGCACTGACGAAAAGACAGGAGGCGGAGCTGGAGATGCCAGAGTTGAAGATGCTAAGATTTTCATTGGGAGTGACGAAGAAGGACAGGATTACAAACGATTATATTAGAGGGACTGCTCAGGCTGGACGGTTTGGAGACAAGGCAAGAGAGGCAAGATTGAGATGGCTTGGGCATGTGTGGAGGAGAGATGCTGGGTATATTGGGAGAAGGATGCTGAATATGGAGCTGCCAGGGAAGAGGAAAAGAGGAAGGCCAAAGAGGAGGTTTATGGATGTGGTGAGGGAGGACATGCAGGTGGCTGGTGGGACAGAGGAAAATGCAGAAGACAGGGAGAATTGGAAACGGATGTTCGTTGTGGCGACCCCCAACAGGAGCAGCCAAAAGTAGTAGTGGTAGTAGGGTTGTGCAGATGGCCCAGGACATCAGTGGATGCGTGTTTCCCCCCATCCAGGACATATACAACGAACGTTGCGTCAGCACAGCCCATCCGATTATCAAAGACCCCAGCCACCCCAACTATGGACTGTTCCAGCTGCTACCATCAGGCAAATGGTACTGCAGCCTCAAAACTCAGCTCAGTAGGCTCCGGGACAGCTTTTTCCACCAAGCAACCAGACTTTTGAACAAAGAACATTGAAGACACTAAGCCTGGTGCTGGACTGACTGGTACTGACCTATGGTCTTCAGCAGATAATCAGTTTACACACACACACACAGCAATTTACATACACCGCACACTATGTATTATTATTACTGCTTTTTGTTCTGTTTTGTTGTTATTTTATTACTATTGTTGCTGCAGTGTTGATGAGCCGAAACACAAGAATTTTACATTCTTGTATTTGTATAATGAGACATAAAGAATCTTGAGTCTTGAATCTTGAATCTTGCCTGCCCATTTCCTGACTCTGGAGATGTATAAGTCCTGAACGGAGGGCAGGTTGGCACCAATGATTGTCTCTGCGGACTTAACTGTCTGTTGTAGTCTGTCCTTGTTCTGTTTGGTGGCTGATCCAAACCAGACAGGGATGGATGTGCAGAGGAGAGACTGGATTGTTGCAGTGTAGAACTGAATCAGCAGTTCAGAGGCATGTTTAACTTCCTGAGCTGGCGGACAAAGTACATCCTCTGCTGGGCCTTTTTGATGATTGTGTCTATGTTGGATGCCCACTTTAGGTCCCAGGAGATTGTGGAACCTAGAAATCTGCAGGTTTTCACTGCAGACACTGTGCTGTTGAGTATGGTGAGGGAGCAGTGCTGGGGGGCTCCTTCTGAAGCCCAACGTCATCTCCACAGTTTTGAGCGGGTTTAGCTCCAGGTTTTAATGGCTACACCAGAGGGCCAGCTGTTCAGCCTCCCGTCTATATGCAGACTCATCACCACCCTGGATAAGGCCAATGATGGCCGTGTCGTCCGCAAACTTCAGGAGTTTAACAGACGGGTGTCCTGAGGTGCAGTCATTTGTGTAGAGGGAGAAGAGTGAAGGGGAGAGCAAACAACCCCGGGGGGGTTGCCAGTGCTGATTGTCTGGGTGCTGGATGTGATTTTCCCCAGTCTCACTAGCTGCCTCCTGTCGTCAGGAAGTTTTTAAACCTACTGGCAGATGGGGGCTGGTACTGTGAGCTGGGTGAGTTTGAAGTGGAGGATATCAGGGACAAAAAAAAAAAAGTTGGTAAAAAGTGTGTTCAGTTTGTTCAGTGGACAGTTGGGGGCTTAAAAGTTCTTCTGCTGTATGTGATTAGTGAGTGGGCACCGGAAACTAAGCAAATAAACAAAAACAGAAAAAGTACAAGAGAGCGCGGAACCGAACTACCATCTATGGTGCCATCTTGATGACGTTCCAAATCCAGGATGTGACAACAGCTGTGAGTAGGGAAGTTATGTTGTGTGAAGTTGAAGCATTGTAGCAGTTCCAGGAATTCTATGGCCGATTTAAAGTCAGCGTCATCAATGGGGACATTAAAATCACCCAGGAAGAGAACGGAAGGTGAGATGGAACATACGTAGCTGGGTCAGAAAATCAGAGAATTCAGAAAGAAAGAAGGAGTTTGGCTTGTGGGGGGGGGGGGGGCAGATAACGACAGTGACCAACGGAGTTGGACTAGAGAGTTTGAAAGCAAGATGTTCAAAACAATGAGCGGCAGGAATGGAAATGGTGGTTGTTTTAATGTCCTTCATGTAAACAGCAGCAACACCACCTCCCTGCCCTTCAATATGAGGTTTATCATTGTATGTGAATCCTGTGGGTGTGGGCTGGTTTAGTGAGAAATAGTCCAGGGGTTTATGCAGATTTCAGTGAAGCAGAGGAAATCAAGGTTACTATCAGCTATAAATTCACTCAGAATAAGGCTTTTGTTATTGAGTGAATGAGTGTTGAGCAAAATCAGTTTCAGGTGATGTTGGTTTGTGATAGGCTGTGAGGACTGAGAAAGGGGACAGAGATTGGACTGATTCACGTGTTTGTTGTGGTGACGGTGGGGGTAATGATGTCTGTCGGTGATAAGATCAGGAATGGGAAGAGGTCGAACAGCAGTGCAATCATAACACAAGGGGGGACAGGTGTGAGGAAGGGTGCGGCAGTCATTGATGTGGGCAAAGGGGAAGAAGAGGGCTCAGGAAGGCACGTGTGCAATGTAAATAGTCAATCCCGTGTGGAGGACAGAACAGCATGCTGCAAATGAGCAGCAAGCGTGCAACCACCTTGCATCACAGAAAGTCAAATCAGTTCACCTGGATACGTTTACTGAGAAACGTTTTGTCATTCATCTGAGTGACCTCTTCCGTCTCAACTGACTGCAGGTGTCCCCACCCTCAAACAATACAGTGGCATAACAACCGAAAACAATGATGGGTTTCCTATGCAAATTGCCATGACCATTAACTAGAGTTACAATGGAAATGTGTACTATTCACAGAAGATTGGAGAATGTTTGCAATCACAGCATTGTAAGATGGTGACAGATGTACTCTTAGTCCTCCCCCTCGGTTCAGGGATGGTCGTTCCCTCTTAACATAGATGGCCTCTTTGACTCCCCATTCAAACGGGCGTTCCTCCCTATCAAGGATGTGCACATCCTCATCCTTGAAAGAGCGGTCACTGGCCTGTAGATGGGTGTAGACTGTGGAGTCCTGGCCTGACGTGTTAGCTCTTCTGTGTTGTGCCATCATATTGGCCAGCGTCTGTTTAGTTTCCCTGATGTACAAGTCACGGCAATCCTCCCAGCACTTAACAGCGTACACTATATTACTCTGTTTGTGTGTTAAGTATAAAAGCACTGAAAGTACAATTAATGATAAAAAAAATGGTGAAAATATGCAGATACGAACAGAGCCTGCACTACGTAGAGACAAGAAAGAGCTGTTATGACACACAAAAAACAAATAGCATGACAACACAATGGTAGGCCTGGTGAAGTGCGGATATTATGTACATAGCGCATGATAAGCAGGAGCAGCTCATACACTAGGCATAATAATGACAATGAGACAGCAAACAACATCGAAACACCTCATTGTTCTAGTGTTCACAAGTTTGATTTCTAATAAACCCAGCCCTTGGCGTTATGGAAAAGGAAAGGTAGATGATAGTTTATGTGTTGCGGTAAGCTGTTCATCCTGAAAGGCTCTGACAGAAAAAGCAGTTTGGCCAAAACTACTTTTCCTTGGAGTAAGACGGTCTCCTCTAGTTGAATGATGAATAAGACCATCAGATGTTCAGACTCTCAGACTTTTTCCAAACATACCACTTTTGCAGGTTTAGGTCTCCACAGCATTCTGGGTTCACATTCGGCTCAGAGATTTTACTTCTCTCCCCCGTGAATTCTTCAACCCCGTGTTCCCCGTCTACCTTCACTAGTCTGGCTATGAAGACTAACATTTCCTAAAGATAATCTTAAAAGAAAAACTGACAAATGCACCGTGCTGTTGAACGGCTGCCTAACCAGGGTGGATGTAGAAGGGGCAGCATGCTCGATGTCAGCGTACTCATGTCAGCCATGTAAGGTTTTTACATAATAATGTGTAGCTTTGGCGTGTTGCTAAATCCAGACGGGGTTACAAAAAAAGGGATGCTTTTTTTGACGGGTCTTTAAGTATGAATATGGGGACTGGGAACTGAATGTTGATGTTTCCTGCTGTTTCGTGCCAGGCAATGCCATCAGCTCCATGGGAAGCTCTACACCTCCACCTGTGGAAAGCACACCTATGGCAGCCTCTCAGCCTTCCCCACGGGTCTACCAGGAGAAGGTTCACTTCAGCGTTGACACGCTCCAAGACTTTACCAGTGTAAGAACTCTTGAACTCTTCGTTGTCTTGCTGTACGCTTTTATTAAACACACATCAGATGGGGGCGTCCGGGTGGCGTGGCGGTCTATTCCGTTACCTACCAACACGGGGATCGCCGACTCGAATCCCCATGTTACCTCTGGCTTGGTCGGGCGTCCCTACAGACACAATTGGCGGTGTCTGCGGATGGGAAGCCGGATGTGGGTATGTGTCCAGGTCGCTGCACTAGCACCTCCTTTGGTCAGTCGGGGTGCCTGTTCAGGGAAACTGGGGGTAAAAAGCGTGATCCTCCAACGCGCTACGTCCCCCTGGAGAAACTCCTCCATGTCAGGTGAAAAGAAGCAGCTGGTGACTCCACATGTATCAGAGGAGGCATGTGGTAGTCTGCAGCCCTCCCTGGATCGGCAGAGTGGGTGGCACAGTGACCGAGATGGCTCGGAAGAGTGGGGTAATTGGCCGGATACAATTGGGGAGAAAAAATGGATCGGCAAAGGCAGCATTGTCAACGCCGAGTGTTGTGCCCTCCTTAACACTCATTACTGTGTTGTCATAGATGCCACCCCAAATCTCACTGAAAGTAGTGCCCGGCCCTGCAAACATGCTCCTCAATGCGCACACAGCCAACTGAGTCAGAGCCTACATAATACTGTGGCTTTTGAATGAGACCCAGCATCTCCCCATAACCCGAGTCATTCTCCCTTGCTCACTCTCTCTCCCTCCCTCCCTCCCCCTCTGCCCCTTTTCTGTTATTGTGGGTGAGGATTAGCCGTAGGTGTTTTTGCAGTGTTAGAATCAACCCTCTTGTGTTAATATTCATTTATTCACGCCCATCTGTCCCCTATCCCCTCTCGCCACCCTAATCCTCTCCATTCCTATCTCCTCTCCTCCTCTCCAATCCACCGATCCTTCACAGCACACAAACTCTCACATGGGTAAGCTGCTTTCTGCATCTTATATTCATTACTGAGACATTGCTTCAACTGTTAATTAAAGCTTCTACAGGTAATATTTCTTCATTATTATAAAGCGCTGTTAAATTAGTTGTGATAATACATTGTTATGCCAGCAAAAAATAAAAAGTGACAGTCACCATTACGATAATTAGCTCCCATGCTACGAATTGTAAAGCTTTTGATTTGATTTAAGCAATCTCAAAGTCATTTTTGATCATGAAAGCTTGGGAAAATGCTTCCAGCAGATCGTTGGGCATCACAAAAGTAGCAGGTAGGTGAAAAGGTGGAAGATGTCAATACATGGCAGACAGGTTGCTACATTATTTAGACATATACTTGAAGAAAAATACAACTCTGAGGTCCTATCCAATGGTTTGGGTTAGGCCATCAAACGGTCTTTAATGTATGCACTGTGAAGCTCCTTGTTTTGGGCTCCTATGTGGAGAATTCAACCTCTCAGAAAACAGTATAGAAAATACACTGAGAGCAGAGTTCTAGCACATGTGGTACCTTAAGTTATTACAACATCACACTTTACAAACGCAAAGACACCCCCACCCCCATTTCTCCCCAATTGCACCTGGCCAATTACCCCACTCTTTCGAGCCATCCCGGTCACTGCTCCACCCCGTCTGCCGATCCGGGGAGGGCTGCAGACTACCACATGTCTCCTCCGATACATGTAGAGTTGCCAGCCGCTTCTTTTCACCTGACAGTGGGGAGTTGCACCAGGGGGGACGTAGCACGTGGGAGGATCACGCTATTCCCCCCAGTTCCCCCTCCCCCCCCGAACAGGCGCCCCGACCGACCAGAGGAGGCGCTACTGCAGCGACCAGGACACATACCCACATCCAGCTTCCCTCCGGCAGACACGGCCAATTGTGTCTGTAGAGATGCCCAACCAAGCCGGAGGTAACACTGGGATTTGAACCGAAGATCCCTGTGTTGGTAGGCAACAGAATAGACCGCTACGCTGCCCGGATGCCCATTAAAATGCAAAGACGTTTAAAGAATATGTGATAAAGGTTTCCCTTTAAGTATTTGTCGTTTAGATTATTTATATTAAAAGGGAAAATCCACCCCGAAACAGCATTGTCTGATTTTATTTCTGTGACCTTGCAAATTTAAGAAATGTAAACTTCTCGTCCAACACTAGCCTCAAGATAAGAAAAATAAGAAAAACCCAAATTTGATGACATCAGGAAGTATTTCCTGTAGCGGTTCAAATTGGCGACAAATAAGAGTCTTACTTTGAGGACACTTTTTAAGCTTTCACACCAAAACTGGCTGTCCTGGTTAATTCATTTCAGATACCGTTAATAATTCTGTAATCAAAAATGTGTCCAAATGTAGTTTAGGAAATACATCTGTGGCTGTCACTGAGTCTAGAAGGTCAGATGGGTTTCCTCATCCCCAAAGCAGCTCAGAGTCCTCCTGACGATATTACAGACTAGAGACCTTCTTCAACCTCACTCCGGGAGGTGTTTGTTCATGCTCTCAAATCTAAACTAAACAATCAAAACCATACATATCCATCCATCCATCGTCCAAACCGCTTTATCCTGCGCTCAGGGTCGCGGGATGCTGGAGCCTACATATTACAAAACACTATTAAGATAATATGATAAATATTGTATTATTATAAAATAAAACAATAAAATAAACATAAAATAATAAAATACATCTGAAATCTATTCAAAGATACATTTTCATAATGAATATACATTTTGGCCTTACCTCCACATTTATGTGAACACCTACAGGAGCTATAAACCTCTCTTCCTTCCTTCTTTCTTTTTTTTTCAGATGGAAGAGAGTAAAGAAGAGGAGAAGGAGGAAAAAGAAAGTCACGAGTTCAATGTTATTCCGCCATATTCTGAAAAGGACTCAAATGTGGAATCAGGACCTCGAGGGAGCCAGCAGGGAGCTGCAAGCCAAGCAGTGCCTGCGTCACCACTCCTGCTATTGCCAACTATATCCCTGGCCTGGGAGCGTTGGGGCTGAGACCTTCATCCCATTGTACACACTCATTTTACACTCAGCTATCACATCCACCTCCATCGCAGCACTCAAACAAAATGAACCACACAGGATAGACTGCAAGAATGAAAATGGAAATTCTCTTGCTGGACTATGGCTTAATCCTTTTTTCTTTCTGTTATTATGTCACCAAAGTACCCTTTACTCTGTCTTTATGGTTTGGATCTCACTTTACTTACTGCCTCCTCAAGTGGTACAGTATATTTGTTATCCTAGACAGTCATATAGCTGGAGTTCTCTCACACATCCATTGAGATGGAAAGATGAGCAAATGCAGGCGTGTATAGATGAATAGAGAGATTGCTGTGAGTGAATAGCCTATCTAGGGCTTGGCTCACACTAAACCTTCTAAGAGGATGCACACTGCCCAAGGTCACATTTGCCATACATATTCCTGAAAAACTTGTCAGTTATCTCTACTGCAACTGTGCAGGAATTGGCATCCTTTTCTCTTGCCTCTGTTACCCCCCCTTGGCAATTTCTATCCTTGCTTTATACCACCATTGACGAAGATAATCCTCTTTACTACCAGTGATGGAGAAATTGCACTGCACTTAATTCTGTTAGAGTATGCAATTTTCACAGAAAAAAAAAAACAGCAATTTCCTATCAGACAGCATCATAGAAATGTAAAACAAGATGAAAAGCCTGTTTTTAAACTCCGTTTGAGGTCTGTCATGCTTCTTTTGTGAGCTTCTGGTTCTTCTGGCTTTACATCACCCAGAACCATGTACACCACGGCTGCTAAGTTCCTCCCGTCTCCTCTTTAGTCTCCACCGCCAGTCCCCCCCCCCCCCATCTCTCACCTTGGTGAACGGCTGGACGCTCAAACAGTGGGAAAAGAAATGAGATCAAATTCTCTTGTAGTATTGGCGAGTAAAGAAATGCAACATAACCAGTAAAAGCAGAAATCACTTTCTTCAATGTGTGAGAAAGGTTTAGCGTCGGGCTCATGGGAAATAATAGCAATTTCACTGCTTTCCTACCTTTTCACTATTTAACCTTAGGAGACATCATTTTACTGCTCCCTCCCTTTCATCACTAGCATGTGGATACAGAGGGGGGGGGGGAGAGAGAGAGAGAGAGAGAGAGAGAGAGAAAATTATGCAAACATAGTGAGGGACAGGAGCTGCTGTGGAGCCTGCTGGCTGTTCTGATCACTGAGCAGTACACTGAGCCATTCTCTCTGCCTGATAAATCTTTTGCTGATCTTAATGATTTTTCCTCTTATGGCTCATTTTCTTGTGAAATTGCTCAGCTGCAAGGGGTGAAGGTGCAAGTATAGCGAAATTGGTTTAGAGGAATAAACTCATCCACTTTAAGGATTGTGTACATGACATAATCTGAAAGTTCTTCAAAGGACGCTTTTCCGCCCTTGCCTCGCGTAAACTCTGATCATACAGACTAAAAAGAGATCAACAATAATTTTCATAGTCGATCACAGCCACAGTCTGAAATATAGCTATTCGAATGAGTTGCTAGATTTGATGAGTTACTATCCATTGTGGTTTCACGAGCATGTCGGAACCCCGTTTTGACTGAGATTGTTATTGGTAGAGTTTAAGTAGGGTTTAGTGATTTGAGTATTGTTGGAGGAGGCAGCATAGCACCCCTTGTTGAAACACTGTTGTACCCCCGCTACTGCCTATGTTTAGCGAGGTTGTTGCATTGACTTTTTCCCACATCGAAATCTTTTGAGACTGAGCTGCAGACAAGGACAGGCTGTATAGAAGAAGAGGCTCTCTGCAAGTATCAGAGCCATTTCCAATGGCCCAAGCCCCACATTAGAAATGTTAAGTCACGTCAAACAATTCTGATGCATTCCCGCCAAACGCGATTCAGTACTGCGGCATCAAGAACAGATCAGCATGTCTGTTTTTTATGAGGATTTTGAAATTGCTCTGACCACTAACCAAAACCAATGACGGAAGCATTATGTATGTTTTTGTTAAGGTTGTTAATAAGGAAAAGCCTAAAGCAAGGTTGAACTTATATAAGTAAAAAGGGGGTATCCAGGTAGCATAGCAGTCTATTCCGTTGCCTAGCAACACAGGGATCCCGGTTCGAATCCCTGTGTTACCTCCGGCTTGGTTGGGCGTCCCTACAGACACATTTGGCTGTGTCTGCGGGAGGGAAGCTGGATGTCGGTATGTGTCCTGGTCGCTGCACTAGCGCCTCCTCTGGTCAACCAGGGCGCCTATTTGGGAGGGAGGGGGAACTGGGGGGAATAGCGTGATCCTCCCACGCACTATGTCCCCCTGGTGAAACTCCTCACTGTCAGGTGAAAAAGAAGTGGCTAGCGACTCCACATGTATTGGAGGAGGCATGTGGTAGTCTGCAGACCTCCCCAGATCGGCAGAGGGGGTGGAGCAGCTTGGAAGAGTGGGGTAATTGGCCAGGTATAATTGGGGAGAAATTTTAAAAAGCAAAAAATAAATAACTAGTACAATATGGACAGAACATGAACACAAAGCATTTCAGCTGGTCTCCAGATGAATGAGGCAGAGTCCAACAGGTCTAGTTAGAGAAAATACAATACCACTCACGGTAATCGTAGGACAGGAATTAAGGAGGGTCATGTTACAAATCCACCACCTGCAATGTACCATGAAAGATTTAATTCTGATGTGTAAATAATTGTACGCGGAGCACTCTGGCCTTAACAATCAACACATGTTTTACATTTATTTTTTTGGGGCTCCAAAATGTTTATTTACATGTACAAAGTTTGTAAACAGTGGAGTGAAACATGACCAGTATTTTTGAGCTATTGTAAGTTAAGAAAGTTGGAAAAAGCATATATTCCATCTACAATGCAATCTCTTCAAGGATCTATTTGAATAAATCCAAAGCTTTGATGAGAAAATCGTGAATTGTATATTCAACATAAGAGTGAGCGACCACGTACAAGTAGTATGCTTCAGTTGCCAGACTTTTTTTTCCCAAGAAAAACGTACCAAATAATTATGAGTATTGGGTGTAACACTTGTGCTATTTTGTGACATAACAGAACTCTGTGCCAATTTATTGAGTGTAAATTGGAAAATAAAAGTCTTATCAGCATTTTTAATCATAAGAATTGCCTCAGAGTTTGCCAAGACAGTTTGTGTGAGCTTGCCTTTCAAACGCCGGGCTACATTTGTGTCCGACTACACACCTTCCCACATAGCTCTCTTCATCTTAGGATATAGGGGAGCAATAAATCAACGTCTTTAGGGACATGTCGTATAGGGAGTGACAGAATGTTACGCGTTATATCTGGAGCCAGCACGTATTTATGCAAATCTAATGCAAGCTGTTGAGCAAATGAGTCAGCTAATCCTCTCTGTTGTAATTTTAAAAAACAGACTAGTAATGGCGGCAAGGTGGCGCAGTGGTTAGCGCGGTCACCTCCCAGCAAGAAGGTCCTGGGTTTGAACTCCGGGGCTGTCCAACCTTGGGGGTCATCCCAGGTCGTCCTCTGTACGGAGTTTGAATGTTCTTCCCCTCGTCTGTGTGGGTTTCCTCCGGGTGCTCCGGTTTCCTCCCACAGTCCAAAGACATGTAGGTCAGGTGAATGAGCCATACTAAATTGTCTCTACATGTTAATGTATTGGCTCTTTGATGGACTGGCGGCTGGTCCAGAGTGTTTCCCCGCCTGCCGCCCAATGACTGCTGGGATAGGCTCCAGCATCCCACGACCCTGATCGGGATAAGCAGCATGAATAATGGATGGATGGATAGTAATGGCCTTGGTTTGGGCATTTTGGGTCAGCCCTATGTTGCCTCAGCCCTATAGGTTATCTGTCGAATAGGTTAGCTATCAATTTAACATAAGTGTTGGGTTAAGGTTAGGGTTAGGTAGAGGTTGAGGTTAAATCAGGTTAAGGTAGGTTAGGCTAAGTTGAGAGGTAAGTTCAATTAAATCGGGTTGAGGGAACATGAGGGAACAGTCACACTTCCGTCTGAGTTAGCAAATCTAATGATTTATAACCAGTGTGCACACAATTTACCGGTTGTCAGTCACTACACCGCCTGAGTCATAATCCACTCTTATGTACAATAAAACTGACTAGCAAACTCGACTTCATGCTTCTGTACCGAATACCTTAAATCCCATTGATGTGGCAGGAAGAAGCCACAAAATGTAGCACGGAAAGCATCAGGACATGCTCTGATTACAAAAACTAATCTAGATTAATCCAACTAACCACTGCAAAGAGAGCCAAAGTTGGGAAAAAGTTGGGAAAAGTTTGCATCAGGACATGCTCTGATTACAAAAACTAGTCTAGATTAATCCAACTGCAAAGAGAGCCAAAGTTGATAAATATCAAATGCACAAGTATAACTGGCAAGCTAACTCATTAGCCAGTGTGCTAAAACTGAAAGGTGTTTTGAGCGGTAATAAATCTTGCATACAGACAGCTGCGTGAGCGGCTCTACACCGTATAATGATTTCAAAGCATCCAATCAAACAGCGGGACTCTAAATCAGGCAGTTGCAATATAAAGTTGTCTGTGAGGCAGATTTATTGACTGTGATCTAAATGAGTTTTCTGATCCTGAATACTCACTGCTGTACATACTACAAGGCACAAATCTGCCTGAGAGAAAATAAGCATTCTAAATCAGCTTCGAAGACAGTCGGAGGACAAAGTCATCTGGTAAGCTGAATTAGGACTCCTACAGATAGATAACCTATAACCAATAACGGAGATGAATCCCAATTCTCCTTTCCAGGCAGTGAAGAAAACAGCCAGGCATTACAACCAGAGAATAAAATGTTGAGATAAAGCCCCCGTTATCAGTGAATACCTCTTCAGATATCATGCACACTTGTAGATTTTCAAGTGATTCATTTCCTATATGTATTATTAAGTGGTTTTTAAAGCAAGGTGGGAGAACCGCAGAAAAAGAATACAGTTTTCACGAGATGCTATTAAGAATTCAATCATAGTAATGATGTCAATAAGGAAACCACAGTTGACAACTGGTTTTATTTTGAATATTTTTTCACAGCTTAGTGGGTTGAAATCTTCACTCATATTTCCTGAAATGTGATGGACTGACTCATCTAAAACACTTCAACATTGATGATTTAGCAGACAATTTCCAAAACCAAGAACTTGGTTTTGCCACAATAAGGCAACAAAATAAGGCTATAAGTCAAGTTTCCCCAAGATATATGGCTCAACCTGTTTATTTCCTAGATTTCCCCCAGGTAGGCATCATGTGAACTGTTCTCATCACCTTGTCTGCAAAAAAACAAATTCTTTATCTCACCAGCTGATTTCAAATTCCTGTTTTCTTTTACGTCCATATCATTTAAAACACTCTTACGTGTACATTATACTTTCACATTCATTGTCATGGTTTCGCAGATGACAGCTGTTTGTTTGAATGACATTTTTTACATCAATGGCAAAAAATGTCAATGAACATCTTTAAAAACTGAAATGACTTCATGAAAAGGATTATATCTCTAAGTCTATCTATGTGCACAGTTTCTTTCATGTCATTTATGGTGGCTGCAGGATTCAGAAAGCATTTCTATATATATATATATATATATATATATAAATAAAAATCAGTGAGTCAAGTAAATTCTTTATGAGACGGTACAAGCCTGTTCCATGCCATAAGCTATCATCAGCTGTCAATAAAGCTACTCATATATATATATATATATACATACATACATATACATACATACATACATACATACATACATACATAAATATACACAAACACATTTATATAATCAGTGAGTCAAGTAAATTCCTTTATGAGACAGTACAAGTCTGTTTCATGCCATAAGCAATCATCAGCTGTCAATAAAGCTACTCATACATATATATATATAAATATATGTGTGTGTGTGTGTGTGCGTGTATATATGTATGTTCCCGCTTTATATGCTGAATACGCACTGTGAATCTTTTTTTTTTTTTTTTAATAAAGAAAGTTGCTGGGAGACATAAAGCCAATCAGTGGCTCTGACCCTGTACAAGCGGCCCCTCCTCAATCATGTCAAGCCAATCAGCATCTGTCTGACCCAGGGGGCAACCATGTCAATGGCTAGCTCCTGTCAGCGGATGGATTTGATTGGCGCAGGTGCTGCAGCAACTGTCATATCAATCATTATGCTGCTAAAGTATGATGTGATGGTAAAAAGAAAAAAGTATGACATGTTGGTGCTGCCAAAAGAAAAGTCAAGAATACGAAAACAGAGTGCAGAAGTTGGATTCGGGTATGTGTCATGGATTCATTGCAATTGAAGGAACTGATAAATACATACTTTAGCAATTCACCGGTGAATACTCGCCAGTTCTGTTGAGAAGCAATCAAGCTGCTGCTGACAGGCGGTGAACCTCAGCTAGCGTTTCTTTGTGTGAGAGATGTTTGCTTTTTGAAGTCCAGTGTGTGTGTGTGTGTGTGTGTGTAGTCATCAAGGAACAATGAAATCCACATCAGATGACTTACAGCAGGATGTAATACTTGTTCACACTGCATTTTGATGTGGGTTGTTTTGGTAATGGTGCTATTATTATCATTAGGAGGAAATGACAAGTACTTTCTCTCTCTCCCTCCCTCTCTCTCTCTCACACACACACACACGCACACGCACGCGGTCAAATACAAAAAAAGCTTTACAGCTTCAGGGAAAACCACAAATTGCCAAGTTTTTAAAGATGACTGTTTCCACCATTTTGTTTTTTTTTTCAAACATGTTTTGGAACGTTTTATTTTCTTCATCTTATCTTTCGCCCAGTTTTATTTTTGGCCATAGACGTTATAAATTATGTTTTGGATTTAATTTTGTCACGACAGATATATGACGTTTATCATCAGACACTCGCAGGGATGCAACCTTTTGTGTAGCTGCTGTTCTGCCCCTTGCTGAGCCCACAGCATCGTAGCTAATCTAGCATCAAACTGGAAGCTGTTTTCATTTTGTCACATTTGGCTATGTGTTTCTCATATATTGTATTTGGGTATTTACAGGATATTGTCATGGGTAATTGAGAGCCCATTAAGCATAATCAAATCCCTCCAGTCATTCTGGCAGTTCCACTTAAAGGACATTGGAAACTTATTTTCCATGCACTGGGAAATATTCTGTTTGTGCACTCACGACAATTGATAAATCGTCTTATGGGAGGAATTACAGACAACATCTGTGTGTAATAGTGTAATAAAATGTTAGGCCTCGTTCAGACTGCAGGCAAATCAGATTTGTTTCTCAAAGCAGAACTTTAAGACAGACTGTCCGCGCTAATATTTGCAAATGATCAGATTGGATTTGTGTGTCCGGATATCACCAACTTATCTGCATGGGTTGCTGTGGTAACAACGTATGCGTGACTAGCTACAGACGCTAGTGACATAGTTCACCAACGTGGGAGCATGAGAAATGGAGATCCATCAAAAAAAAAAAAAAAAAAGAAAAAAAAGGGAGATCCATCATCTCACCCTCCAAACAGTCGCACTGTCAAGTCGCGGTGCAGAACTCTTCCGTCACACCAGACAAACTCGGCGACAGCGGAGGCTGGTGTACATTGAGATGTTGTGCTGCAGTCATGGCGGGCTTTGCAGTGAGAGGTGCACAGTGATAGAGACAGTTTGAAACCCGATTTGGGCAGCCAGGGCGTCCGAAATGAGCCGCATCTGTAGAAATTCGATTGAAATTGCATTTAAAACCACCTCTGATTATGTTTTGTATTTACAACATTTTATAAGGACATACTAACACATATTAACAACGCTGAGTGAACACAGGAACACTGAAAACAAAAAAAACCTGCTAACTTATGTCTTTCAGAATAAAAGCCTGTGTTTCAACCCATACAACATCCTCCGAAATATACCATGCCCTGTTAATAATACAGCGCAACAACATCATACTACTACACAGTCATGCAAGGAAGGGGGGGGTTTCCTGGGCTTTTGAACTGATTATGTTTTGGATCTGATTTGCAAAAATCACATTTCATGTGTTTTGTTTTGTTTTTTGCTGTCCAGACTTTTGCAAACCAACCTGGACACAATCTGGACATGCCCAAAAGAAAAAAAAAAGCAGATTTGGGCTGGCAGTCTGAACATGGCCTTGGTTTCTTTCATGTTGTTGGTGTAAATCCTCATTCATGCCTCACATCAACACTATTCACTTTTCTATGTGTTGATGGAGCTTTTTTGGTCATTTTAGATTTTAAATTGTATGACTTCTGTTGCGGCAGCACAGTGGCGCAGTGGTTAACACAGCCGCCTCACAGCAAGAAGGTCCTGGGTTCGAGCCCCGGGGTAGTCCAACCTCCCTACAAATTGGCCATACTAAATTGTCCCTAGGTGTGGGTGTGGGTGTCGACCCTGTGATGGCCTGGCGGCCTGTCCAGGGTGTTTCCCCGCCTGCCTCCCAACGACTGCTAGGATAGGCTCCAGCATCCCCGCGACCCTGAGAGCAGGATAAGCGGTTCAGGTAATGGATGGATGGATGACTGCTGTTGAGTGTTGGCTGGGTTGTAGTGTTGTTTTTCTGCCAACACGCCTGTCGTCAAGAGTTGTATCACCCTCCTTTTTAGTTGACAGTTTAGAAAGATTTTGTGCCCTGAGGATGTTGCTGAGACCTCTGATTTAAGGTCTGGGGGCATAATTCTTCATGGACATCTATTGAATGAAGGCAGGTTTACTACAAATGCGTGTTTTGTGTATTAATGTCATGCAAGGAGTATGCCAGTTTTATAGATTGCAGGAATGATCTTGCCACATTGTGGTAAAGGGTTGTCATGTTGTCCTCATAAAACAAATAATCAAACACACACACACACACACACACACGCACGCACACACATATGTATATATATATATATATTATAATAATAAACAAATCTTATATAGTGCTTTTCTAACACTCAAAGTCGCTTTACAATAAACGGGGTGAAACAAGACAACAGATAAACATAACAGACATACAGGGGTGGATGGGAAGGGGGGGGCTACGCAAAGGAGAAGCGGCAGCCACACACAACACCAGCAGTACTCTCCCACTTAAACACATACAAAAGGGCAAGAAAAACAAAAAACAACAGCTGGATTTTATATATATGGGCATATTAATTATATATATATATATTTATATATATATAAATAATCCAGTGAGTCAAGTAAATTCTTTATGAGACAGTACAAGCCTGTTTCATGCCATAAGCTATCATCAGCTGTCAATCTTTGACAATGATTTTTGATGTTAATCTCTGACAATGAATGATTGACAGCTGATGGTTGCTTATGGCAGGCTTGTAATGTCTCATAAAGAATTTACTTGACTCACTGGATTATTTTGCTCCTTATTTGTTGAGCACTTCCCCTACCGTTGAGTGTTTCTTTTAACAAAGTTTTATAGATATTAGGAAGAAGAAAAAAACTTTAATACGTACTGCTATGTATTAAAGTTTGTTTCCCCACATCTATCTTAATATTCCGCTCCTCATTTGTTGAGCACTTTTATCAACACCACTGATGGTTTCCGGGGGGGGGGGGCGCTATATATATATTTGTTGAGCACTTTCCCTACCGTTGAGTGTTTCTTTTAACAAAGTTATATATATATATATGTATGTGTATGTGTGCGTGTGTGTGTGTGTGTGTATAATTTGTTCAATTTAGTGCAAATTTAGTTTTATTTCATAGTTCTTGCTCCAGGCAAACTAAGGAGGGCCCCCAAAGAAAATCTTGCCTAGGGCCTCCTGTTGTCTAGAGCCGGGCCTGTGTGTGTGTGGGCGCGCGCGCGCACGCGCACACACACACACACACACACACACACACACACACACACACACACACACACACACACACACACACACACACACACACACACACACACACCAGTCAAAGTAATAGGTTTTGATGGAGGTTTAATTCTGCTGTATCATGGACAATTGGGGATATGTCCCACTTTTGTTCAAAAACATAAAGAACGAGTATTTCACAGTATAATATCATCCATCATGTCACTTTCCCAAGTTCGGTACTTAGATAGTTGTTATTGTTTATTCATGAATATTTATTCTTGGAAATCAAAGGAACTGCACAGAAAATCGCAACACTACCAATTTCTACATTAGAGACCAGTAATGTCAGCTCACATCTTTGTGGACATAAAAATGTTGTCCGAAGGATTTTATTGGTAAGCCTTTTTATGTACACAGTGTCATCAGATTCAGCCTAAAGCTCAAATAACTGATACATGAGGCTGTGCAGGAGAACGAAAAAGGCTCGATGTAAAAGCTAAGATCGTGGAGCTTGAGCTATACACAGAGGACAATCGACGAGCAGTGGGTAAAATTATGTAGGCCACAAAGTAAAGTCATCAAAAACAGACTTGGGATTTGGGTTTTTAATCAAAGTATGTCATATTTGAAGTTATTTCACGATACAGGGCAAGGTTTTTAAAGTGGGGTTAGTTTGTCCCACATTGGTTCGATTAAAATTAATTTCTACTCCCAACAAAGAGACGAGTGACTATGTTGAGTTGGGTGGTGTGTCCGACAATTAAGAGGTGCAGACGTTATGCAACCACCAGATAAATGAATGGATGAATAATCTATTGACATGGCAATATTGCATAATATAATCTATTGCATGGCAATTATAATTTACTACATTTTGAAAGATGTTGAAAAGCTCTGCTTCTGTATTTTCAACATATTGCACTTTTGTAAATGCTTTGTTTTTCTTTTTGCCTTGTGTTGTTTAGCTTTCCGATATGTATCCAAAAGCCAGTCTGTGCAAATGAACATATGATTTGAATAATTTTGAAATATGTCGTTGAACTCGTTGCCGCTGTTTTTCCTGCAGAGGCTCCTCTCTGTCAGTTTTGTTTTCTCTGACTGCATCAAAAGGCATTCGAGGGCAATTTCTCCACCGCGTCCTGAATTTATGTTGAGGTAACCTCTGTTGAATTGATGAAGTTTTTGTTGTCTTTGTCCATGCGGCGTATGTGTCTCAATCTGTTAATCTGGCTAATGGATAGGTACTTCTTGTTTATCTGCTAAATGGTAGGAGCCCAACGAACAGCAGAATGTTTTGTCTGAGGCGTTTATCCTCAAAAGGTTTCTGGGTAATGCATTCTGACAAAGAAATTGTTTGTCATCCGTCACAGTCACAAACTGCAATTTCCTTACGGACGTTTTTTGAACGTCTAATGAAAGATGTCATCATGCCTTGTGTGCCATATAGCTATTACAAGACCCTCGTTCGGGTGTCACACTTAATTCATAAATTTCTCAAAGTTTTCTTCTGATAAAAAAAAACAACGACTTTTCTGAGGTATACCTTTAGCCTCCTTCATATATAGGATGATTGGACGCTTGTTTGATAACCACCTTTCGTTTACTTACGATGATCAAGGCAGCCATTACAGTGTGCAGTCAGATGCTCGATCCTTCCATAAGAACAGTGACATGTAATAAAACTGGAATGAATAACTGACACCGAGATATCAAGATTCTTCTCTGTGATTGTGGGCTGCACAATTATAGAAGCAACTGCATATTGTGGGTGTCTGAAAATATGATAAAATTGACTTCTTCAGTCAATATTTTAATCTGTGCAAATGCATTTTGTTACCCACTGAAAATACTGACATTGTGTAAAAACAAAACAAATAAAAAAAAATGCTGTAGCACTTAAACTTCTCATTAAATGTGGCCGCAATAAAACCTGACAGTTGTTTCTAGTCAAATCCAAAGTAATACAAGTACGGACCAATTCTGCTGTACGGTGGTGGAGTTTACTGTACATGTTCAAGTTCATATTTGGTCTTACTGATCCTTTACAACAGCTACTACTACTACTATATTACCTTTGGCAGCTCCCATTATGGGTCATCCCTGCTGATCCTCTGTTTCCATCTCTTCCTGTCATCTGCATCTTCCTCTTTCACACCAACCACCTACCTGCATGTCCTCCCTCACCACATCCATAAACCTCCTCTTTGGCCTTCCTCTTTTCCTCTTCCCTGGCAGCCCCATATTCAGCATCCTTCTCCCAATATCTCTCCTCCACACATGTCCAAACCATTTCATCTCGCTTGCTTTGTCTCCAAACTGTGCAACCTGAGTTGATCCTTTACAACATACATATAATATGTAGAAATTGGGGCACCAACTTTATCTTGCTAGAATTACGACTGATATCATAGTCTGACAAGTTATCATCCTCTGACCCTGTTATTCATGTTTATTATCACTGTTCCTAAACGTGTACTTCTACTTACACATGTTGAACAACACGGCTCATTTAGCTTAGCCATGTGACCAAGCGCTGGTCGGCTGTGAACCAGCATTAGCGGTCTAAATCACATTATTCATGGGACTTCAACCAGCCAAAGTCACATTACGATGCCACTTCATGCTGATTAAAACGTTTAGCTCGAGCAGCAGCATGACTCCGAGCCCTCCTCTGTGGTTTAGGATCACAGAAAGTAGCAGTGAATCAGAGATGAAAAAATTGTGTAAGGTTTCCTAGTTCCAGACGCTGAAATTATCCAAGCAAAAGTCAAATCACTGACTGCATTACGTCACTGACACTGACTGAGTTTGAGAGGGCGTTCAAAGGGCTGAAGTTTTTTTAATTTTGTATAAGGTTCCTCAAACTGTGGTGCACAAGTCCTACACTCTATCACCGTTGCCAAAACCATACAGGGCCGTAGACTAGAAATCACCTTTATACCTCCGAAATTACATGGCTGAGAATTAATGAACTTCTGAACTTTGTTCTTCTTCTGATTCTGATAATAAAATCTGGATAAGATAAATTTAAAGACTTAATGCATTGTTGTATTTGCGTTCAAAGGCTTCAGCATGTCTTTTGTGGTCTTTCCGTCAATTCGAAGAGAAATGATTCAAGCCATGAATTAGAGAACTCCATCGTGGAAAATTAAGCTCCACTACAAACAAGAACAAAGACTCTCTGTCGCTTTACTGATAACATACTCTGGCCATGGACTTAATTGGTTGACTGAATGAGAAATGACTGACTGCTGAACCTACAAGACAGAAAGCGTCATAGATCAGAGCTGATAACTTTCCTGCAGGCATTTAGAATTACCCATCACCATGCTGCAGAATGCAGAGCAGGTGGATTTATAATGCAACAACTCAGCAGCCAGGAGGCCCTTATCTACATGTTTTCTGTATCACTGCTGTCATGGTGGGCCGGCATGATTTAACCCTGCAAAATTGCTTCATGCGAAGTTATTGTGATAATTTGCGGAAGGGAAGAGCCTTACCTGAGGCCCCAGTCCCCACCTTCGTTCCACACGCTGACTCACCCGCTGTCCTCAGGCTGCCACATGCAGAGAGAATAATGTACCTGCTGATTCCCATTTGCGAGGCTCTCAAGGGAGTCCAACTTCTCCTCTGACTTCTGGAGAGGATGAGGTATGTGAGGCGATTAAGAGGCACAGAAGCCCCCCCCCCCTTAATGGCATTGTTTAATGGTTTCACCACTCCTTGTGCAGGACAGCGAAGCCCAAATACTAACCTAAAACTTGGAAATTCAACCATATTATGCCATTCCAGGTCCCTACCCTGGCTACCAGTTTGGGCCAAGTGCTTCTGCTATCCTTTCAATATATATATATTACTCTTTTTTTTAGCACCGTCATAGTTACCACACCTAATAGTGACTTATCTGCTGCCTCATCTCCTCAGCTCACAGGATGCTAGCTAACTCATCATCATTAGATCAATTCACAACAGAACATTTTCCTACCAAACTCTCTTTTCTTGCACCTTGCTGTTGGAATGGGGGGGGGGCGGGGTTAAATTCATAGCTGCTTTTAAATCCATGCCTAAACCCATCTATTATTGTTATCATTTGTAGTATACAATAGTATATCATTGTGTCATTTTTTCTAATATGGGTGTATTCCAAAATCAGGATATCCATGTATTGTCCTGGGTCATTTTACATCATTTTAGGTCATTTCATCACACTTGTACCACTACTATAGCTTGCTATTTTAAATACATCATTACTGTCCTATACTGTTGTTCATGGTGTTATGAACCAGCTTAAAGGCCAGACAAACCAAGGGAAACCACACAGATAATTATGAAATAATAATAAAAAAAACTAATAGTAAACTATACACACATTTACAGTGGGATATGTAGATCAGTAGTAGTAGTGGTATATTGCTAGCTGGGAGGAGAGAGAGGGAACTGACCTATCCATCTATCCATCCATCCATCCATCCATCCATTATCCAAGCCGCTTATCCCAATCGGGGTCACGGGATGCTGGAGCCTATCCCAGCAGTCATTGGGCGGCAGGCGGAGAGACACCCTGGACAGACCGCCAGGCCATCACAGGGCCGACACATGGTCCTTCCCATGTGCCAATTCTACATATTAAGGACACAAATATTTAGGCAGGCAAGGACATTCGTCCTCAGATTGTCATAGGTTATGTAGTTATGTACATCCAGCCCTTTTCCAGGCTGATCTCTCGATCTTACCAGCACGGGTTTGCGCTGTTGCTAGAGCTAAGGCATCTCGTTTTTATGTATGTGCGCAGGTACATAGTGAAAATGACAATAAACTAAATCTTGAATCTTGTTAGAGTGTACAGTGTATCCAGCTGAACTGATCCAACCTTCTTTGATTTGCTTACCTGGATTATTGAGCATGCATCAAGACTTTTTGACATTCTTATAGTTTCAATTATTGGCTATTTGTATCATTTAGCTGGTTAAGGCATACATAGGTGTGGTCTTGATTAGTACGGTTCCCTTGTCCAGCCCTCTTATATAATAATCAGGGGGAGTTGATTCAGCTGTGGCTCATCCGCCTGACACACCTCTGCCACTCTGACTGCCTCCTGCACAGGAAGAGGAAAAACACACACACGGGACCACAAACAAAGTGGGAGGGGTCGTCCCCCCTTGCATCAGGGCCAGATACTCTTTCAAAATATTTCAAAAATTACAATATTCAATACTACAAATTTTCAAAACTCTTCAATTAGCTAATCAGTACCAAAATGCTTAACTCTTGCATTTATCACCCCCCCCTTTCTCTCCAATTGTACCTGTCCAATTACCCCACTCTTCCAAGCCATCCAAGTCGTTGCTCCACCCCCTCTGCCTAACCAGGGAGGGCTGCAGACTACTACATGCCTCCTCCGACACATGTGGAGTCACCAGCCACTACTTTTCACCTGACAGTGAGGAGTTTCACCAGGGGGGCGTAGTGTGTGGGAGGATCACGCTATTCCCCCCTGTCCCCCCTCCCCGAACAGGCGACCCGATGCGACCAGGACGCATATCCACATCCTGCTCCCCACCCGCAGACACGGGCAATTGTGTCTGTAGGGACGCCCGACCAAGCCGGAGGCAGAGCCCTAGAAAGAGAGAGTTACGTCAGCTCCGTAGACTTCAATGGGCCAATTATTTAACAGCAATGGCGGATCATGGGAGCCCCGGATAGTTCCAAACAGTGCGCATAGAATACACGTTGGAATATATCTATATAAATGTAAAAATATTGGTTAGTAGTTACCAGAAATCGCGGCTAAGCAGTTCATTTAAATGACCCGCCAAGCTTCGTTTGGAACTATTCGGCGGCTACATGAACCACGTGACCCTCTCGCGTTTTGATCCCTCATTGAGGTAACTCTCTGTCTAGGGCTCTGGCCGGAGGTAACACAGGGATTCGAACTCGCGATCCCCGTGTTGGTAGGTAACAAGATTAGACCACTACACTACCAGGACGCCACTTTATCATTTTTACTGCATTGGAAGACTGACAAAATCACAACAATCACCTTCTACTTTTGGCCTATTCAAAATTCTAAATACCTTTTACCAATCCGTCCAAGTACTCTTCCTCACCCCCTCCATAACCTTGGTACCTGTAGGAGCATTTTAAGAGAGAGAAGGACAGACCAACAAGGACAGATAAAGAAGGCCCAAATATAGGCAACATTAACTGTTACGCGCCGAAAGGGTGTCAGCCGTTAAATTTTCAGTGCCTTTATATGGCGAATATCCAACTGATAAGGCTGCAAAAATAATGTCCAGATCATTAAGCGTTGGTTAGTATTTTGTAAAAAGCACAAAAATGTAAGGGGATTATGGTCTGTGTACACTCCGAGAGGGGTCCCAGAACAAAAATATACATTGAAATGCTGTAATCCCCAAATTAATGCTAGGGCCTCTCTCAAAAACAGAATAGTTCAACTAATATGAATTGAACTTTTCTGAAAAGAACCCAACCGGCCTCTCCACCCCCACACAATCAGCTTGCAGTAAACTGCTCCTGCCCCCACAGGACTGGCATCAACCTGCATTGTAAAATACTTGCTGCCAAATCAGGAGAGGAACATAGGAGAGCTTTAGCATTTTCAAACGCACACTGGGCCTTTTCTGACCAAGTCAACTTGACTTTAGACTTCAAAAGGACTGTAAGGGGGCGCCACAACTGAAGAGAAGTTCTTACAAAAACTTCTGTAGTAGTATTCCACTATGCCGAGAAAACGCATTCATTATTTTTTAGCTACAGGATGTGTACAATTCTTGATGGCTAACATGTTAGCCTCAACAGGGTAAACCTCCCCCTGCCCCATCACTTTGCCTTTAGGTAACTGTAGCTCTGGCAAATTCACAGTTGGCCAAATTCAGTGTTACCCCACACCAATGTGTCAAACAGGGGGGATATCCTCTGAAAGTGGTGGCACTGCTCTATTGGTGACCCAGGATCTACCTGCAGTGACCCAGAGTTGTTTGTAGGGCTTTTATTTTAATCTTTTAAGTATTTTAACGTATTTAATTGTCCTGCGGCCTATCAGCCTCGTTCAGATCATTCAGATCACTGCAAAATAAAATTGTGGAGCTACGTAATAACACCAGGGTCTGCTATGAGTACCAGGAAGCGGACATTATAGTGTTTACAGAGACCTGGCTCCACTTGGACATTGTCAGCTCTCTGGCTGAGGTGAAAGGTTTTTCCCTTACCCGGGCAGACAGAACAGCAGCTTCGGGAAAAGGCAGAGGTGGTGGCATCTGTGTATTTGTGAACGATAAGTGGTACTGACAGTAAGAGCAATGGTATGTAACCCTGACATTGAACTACTATGCTTATCCTTAAGACCCTTTTACCTGCCCAGAGAATTTGGGAATATAATCCTCTGTGCAGCCTATGTGCCTCCCAGTGTGACTGCTACAAGAGCTACGGGCTGTGATCAATTGCAACGCACAGCAGGAGCCCCGGTTTTTATACTTGCATTTAAATCATTGGCCGTTTTCAGGTCAACTGAAATGACTAAGCCCTAGGGATTAGCCACTTCTAGCTAGTTTCAAGTTTGTGCTAGTCTTCAGAGACCCACAGTCTCTTCAAATTGGAACCATTAAAATTCTTCTAAAATTCTTCTGTCGTTTCCTGGCTACTCTCAGTTGAGGGTTCAATTCCCTCTACACAGAACTGAGCACCAGGTGGTCCTGAGTTTTAAATACTATTTGTTTTCCTGTTAATGCAGTCTTTTATCTGTTTTCTAATGTACAGTTTGTTATTTGGATAGAAAACAACTTGCTTTTTGGCGGTGGAGGTGGGATTACATCAAGGATCGGCTCTGAGCCCTTTCTTGTTTGCAATGGTGACGGACAGGTTGACGGACGAGATCAGGCAGGAGTCTCTGCGGACTATGATGTTTGCGGATGACATTGTGGTTTGTAGTGAGAGTAGGGTGCAGGTTGAGGAAAGGCTGGAGAGGTGGATGTATGCACTGGAGAGAAGAGGAATGAAAGTCAGTAGGAGCAAGACAGAATACCTATGCATGAATGAGAGGGAGGAGAGTGAAATGGTGAGGATGCAAGGAGTAGAGATGGTGAAGGCGTATGAGTTTAAATACTTGGGGTCAACTGTCCAAAGTAACGGGGAGTGCAGAGGAGGTGAAGAAAAGAGTGCAGGCAGGGTGGAGTGGGTGGAGAAGAGTATCAGGAGTGATTTGTGACAGAACGGTATCAGCAAGAGTTAAAGGGAATGTGTACAAGATGGTTGTGAGAACAGCTATGGTATATGGTTTGGAGACAGTGGCACTGATGAAAAGACAGGAGGCAGAGCTGGAGATGGCAGAGTTGAAGATGCTAAGATTTCCATTGGGAGTGACGAGGAAGGACTGGACTAGGAATGATTATATTAGAGGGACAGCTCAGGTTGGACGGTTTGGAGACAAAGCAAGAAAGGTAAGATTGAGATGGCTTGGACATGTGTGGAGGAGAGATGCTGGGTATATTGGGGAGAAGGATGCTGAATATAGTGCTGCCAGGGAAGAGGAAAAGAGGAAGGGCAAAGAGGAGGTTTATGGATGTGGTGAGGGAGGACATGCAGGTGGCTGATGTGACAGAGGAAGATGCAGAGGACAGGAAGAAATGGAATGGATGATCCGCTGTGGCGACCCCTAACGGCAGCAGCCGAAAGTAGTAGTAGATTGATGTGGACAGCTGAACGGGGATGTCCGCTCAGAATTCGCTATCCTGTGTTCATGTTAGCATATTAGCCCGAGCAGTGTCTTTTGCTAGCAAAGTGAATGGATTTAAGGCGATGTTCCACTAACTCAGTGGACATTATAGGCTTTAGCATTAGATGTTTCAACGTGGAGGCAGAGAAGTTTGACCGGCTAGCACTGGTAGCGACCAAGCCCATGCTCACAGTCCTCCAGCCTCGTTAGATAGCCGAACTCCCAACCAACCAGAGCTGCCAGGCCACGCTCCACACTCCTTGGATAGACCACGCCATCGACTGACACCTACTCGCTTCCTGGTCATCGCTGGATGCTTGGAGACTGGTAATAAGGTAGATAAGTCCCACCCGGTTGGCTCTATATCAGCATTGGCCTTGCAAGGTTCTGGGCTGATATGAAACAGTAGATGGCGTGTTGAGCCATGTTTAACCTATGAAATGCCAATTTTTTATAAATTTGGTAATAAATGTCAATATTAACATTAGCATTGATGTGTTCCATCACCGTACAGTCATATCATTCAGTTTACAGCTAAAAAAACACGTTTAAATGTTTAGTATCTCTTTTATAATAGGCTAAATTTAAGCATTAAACATTTGAGTATAATTTGAATATTAAAATAATGAATGAAATTCAAATGAGATTACAGAGGAAGATTGACAGCCCTAATTGTTTGTAGCCTTAATGTTGCTAGGCTAGTCGGTGTTTGATGTCCGTTTGTTGTGAGTGTTTCAGTCAGTCAGCACTGTGTGTCATTAGTCCATTTTAGCCTGCAGGAGTTTCTCAAGGCTGCTGTGACGTGTGTTGCTGCCATAGATGAAATAAATTCATGACGGCTGAAAACGAGTTCTAAGCATCTCCCGACGTCTTAACTGCAGAAATGAACCAGGGCGAAACTCCGTCAGCCAACTGTCACAGATGATGAGCTCAAAAAGACAGTCTCAAAAATGTTAACTGTCAGAGAAAATAATTATACGAGAGGAATGAGAGAGAGAGAGAGAGAGAGAGAGAGAGAGAGAGAGAGAGAGAGAGAGAGGCATCGACTCGCTACAGTAACTCTGTCAGCTGACTAGTGGCTACTGGGAAAGTGAACCGTCTACAGACGTCCAACTGAACACAAACTTTGAAAGCAGCCAAATGCTGATAAATTGCCAAATGGCTATGGGAGAATGAGAAAATTGCAGTTAAAATCCATTCACTATGTCTTTAATTAGTTATTTTACCAGTGTTGTTTTGTATGGCGCAGTGTGGTCACTCATTCATGTCAGTCATTCTTTTTCATTTATAAGTCATAACTTTCAAATTACAGCAGAAGATAAAAATTTTTTTGTGCGTTTACTAAAAATAAAGGGTTGACTTTTTTTTTTTTTTTAGGGAGGATATGTTCCAGTCCATTAGTTAATTATTTGGACTTAGGTAGCATAGTACTACCAGACCCTGGAATAAATTTCCTGTTACAGTGCAATTTAAATCTGGTCTCATCTTGATTTATTTCTATTTAAAGAGGGACAAATAGATACTTGGTTATATACAGAATAAGGAAAAATTTGTATTACTTGAATAGAAGGATTACTTCAGGACATAGCGCTTACTTCATCAGGTAGCATATTTCTTCTCGCTAACGTCTGAGTGTACTGTGAAAACCAACAACCCATGTTGTGTTTTTATAAATATTGTAATGATAATGGTCCAAAATTATGTGAAAATGCAAGTGCCAAATCCAAATGCCCAGACCAAACAACAAACCCCTTAAGCCACCACAGTGCCTATAAGCCCTCCAGAAGCTGGTGCTGTAAATTTTGTTTTTATAAAGTATAATAAAGTATTCTGAATTTTTTATTTGTCTTGATAAGTGACAAGAGTCTCATTTGTTTGGTGTTAGGATAAATTAAAAATGTATGACTTGGCCTGAATCCATGCTGATCGGGATGACTGATAGAAACCATAATGGGGGACGAATCTGGGATCATTTCTGGGATTATATTACATTGTTTGATGTTCCTGAAATATGATTCCTTTCTTTGTTTGCCTGGGTGGCTTCCTTTTGTTTGGATCATGACATGACTAGTGCTGTGCTGTAGTGCAGATCTCTTATTTTATAGCCATGTTATTTCTATTAGTGGTGTCACCAGTGAAATGTCTCATTTGACTTGTCATGCACCAACCATTTCAAAATCAATTACAAAAATTGAATTACAAAAAAAATAAAAATGACGGCCTTAGAAAAATATTTCAGTCAGATTTTTTTTTGTTTTTTATTGCTTTAATTCCTGTGAGTGCTCTATCACAAGCTGAAGGGAAGTCTATGGATGATGTGCAGGTTTTATTCACAGGACCATAGCCAGCCCCCTCCTCCACAGAGTCCATCCTTCGTGCCATGAACTATTAGATAAAACAGCAAATCCATCTATGGAGAGTGGAGGACACTGCCGCCTGCAAATCTTTTCAGGTACTGTGCGCACTCCAGCAGGGGAGGAACAATTCGACCATTGGTTGGAGCAAGCTTCCCTGATGCTTGAAGAGAATGACGGCTCCCCCAAAGATAAAAGGAGAGGAATAATGGAAAGCTTAAGGGGACCAGCATTAGAGGTGATAAAAGCGGTGCGCTTGTCTGACTCTGACGTTACCCCAGGAAAGTGCTTAGAGGCTCTTGAAAGCGCCTTTGGACTGGCGGAGTTAGGGGATGATTTGTATTTTGCCTTCCGACTACAGCGGCAACAACCTGGGGAAAAACTGTTTGATTTCTCAAGGAGCCAATAGCATTGTCTGTCAAAAGTAGTACAAAGATGTGGCCTCCCAGCCAGGAGTATAAATAGATCCCGTGTTGTGCAACTACTTAAAGGCGCAGTAGATGCTGACCTGATGTTAATTCAATTGCGATTGAGAGAGGAGGGGCAACCCTCCAACCTTCCGACAACCTCCCTACTGCATGAAATTCAGTCAGAAGAGGAATATGAAGCTTCCAGGGCAAAAGTAAACCAATCAGTGTGCACAGTCCATGACAAGCTTCAGGTGGAAAACAAACAGTCAGGGATACAAAGTCTGACAACTGAAATTAAGGAAGTAACATCAGTGTTTGCAGTATTCACCACACATCCTCATCAAGGCACTGAGGAAGGAATGAAAAACTGCCAGTTAGCATTGGAGCAGCCACAGAGACTAGTTTGGACCCTGAAGTAGTTGCCCTACAAAACAAGTGAAATAATTACAACATCCATTCCCATTCTTTTCTCTATATACATGCTTCCCGTCAGCCAAATCATTCAAAAATAAAACATTTCCTTCCACTGTTATGCTGACGACACTCAGCTTTATCTCCCCCTGAAACCAAACCACCATTCCAATCTAGTCAGCCTCTTGAACTGCCTTGACGACGTGAAGTGCTAGATGGCACAACACTTCCTTACGCTGAATGAAGGCAAATCTGAAGTTGTCCTATTTGACCCCCTGACTCCATTAAAGGGTTTACCAACAGTCTTGGCAACCTGTCCACCCTTGTCAAACATCATGTCAAGAACCTTGATGTTGTATTTGAGTCTGCCTTCAAGTTTGACAAGCAACTTAATGCAGTAGCGAAAGCCAGTTTTTTTTTCAGCTTTGCACTATTGCCAAAATCAAGCCATTCCCCTCTTTTAAAGATCTCGGCAAAGTCATCCACACTTGGGTATCCTTCTGCTTGGACTACTGCAACTCCATGTATATTGGGATTAGTTAGTCAGTCCTGTCTCGTCTGCAACTGGTCCAGAATGCTGCAGCCAGGCTCCTGACAGGTACCCGGAAGAGGGACCATATTACCCCTATGCGGGTCTCTCTTCACTGGCTGCCTGTGCAGTTCAGAATTGATTTTAAGGTTCTCCTGTTCGTTTACAAAGCCCTAAATGGGTGGGCCCCTTCTATATGGCAGACCTTCAAACCCTCTATTCTACCTCCAGGTCACTCAGGTCAGCTGACTTGGGACTCCTGGCTGTCCTGCAATCTAAACTTAAGCTCAGGGGTGACCGCGCCTTTGCAGTTGCAGCCCCTAGACCAGAGTTCCCCAGTTAGTTTTCCCCAAGGGCCAAATTATGCCATGCATGTCAAGCCAAGGGCCAAAACATCTGGGGTGGTGGTGGTGGTGTGTTTCCATTGCACCAGCAAAAGTTGTTTTATGTGCAGATGTTGTTGTTGCTGCTATTATCATTATTAATTATTATTATTAATAGTAGTAATAATAGTAGTAGTAATAATTTAGGCTTGGGATTCTCAAAGCCTGTGTTGAGGGTCACACAAGAACAAAAATTTGCACTCTTGAAACAATATAAGTCCAAAACCATAATTAATTATGGACAAACGGACAAAAATAAATGGATGTTCATTCACCAATCAGTGAGATAAATGAAAGCGATGGGATGAGGCAATCCTTCTGATGTCAGGCCTGTATTCTGTTGTGGCAAGCCTGAGGCACTGGCCAAGATTGCACTGGAGAGTCTGTTTCTTTTCTGCTTCTTGATAGGGTTCATTGAAGAAAACAATGACTCACGTATGTGCCTGGAATGGAAAATTGTGAGTAGGAGCATTGCAATAGCTCTCATGTTTTTGAATCGAGCTTGGGGAACCACACTGATCCAAAAGTCACTCACTCCAACGTCCTTGTGCTGTGAGCAAATCAGATGTTCCTATCCCCCAAGACCTCCATGTGAAGAGCTGCCTCATCTATGGAAGGCACCAGCATTTTGGCCTCTGTAGTCCACTGGCCATCAGCCAAAATGGAGAACGGCTGTCTCAGGAAGAGGAGGATGTCACCTGGGAGTTTAGCTTCCTGCTCTGGTCTGTACAGCACTTTGGTCAACGTGGGTTGTTTTTAAATGTGCTTTACAAATAAATTTGTCTCGACTTGACCTTTACTCGTTTATCAGCCTCACTTTATAACGTTCCAGTTCCAATTTTGTCTGCTCATTTTTCATTCCATCGCTTCAAATTGTTTATGCTGTATTATTTTGTCATGAACCAATTTAAGTGTTTTACATCTCCTTTTGCTATTCAAACGTTAAAGCCTCAGGGGTCACTGCAGGAGAAAACACATGATTACCCACATCTTCAACAGACACATTTTCAAAAGCTTTTTTACATTTTCTTTCAAACTTTTATCAGTCTCCTCAGTAAAGTGCTCAGCAATTTTTAATAATTGGTCCTTCCTACTCTTGAGCCAATAACTCCACTGAAGGAGTCTGAATAAAATCCTCCACAACGGAGCCCATATTCAAAGCCACTTACTTATAAGTAGAGGACAATCAACAGTGCAACAAGTTCAAACTTAAAAATGGCAAAACAAAACAAACAAAACAATTGGGGTCCAATCCCCCAACCTACCTCACCAAATAGTACGCAACTCAACCCTAGCCTTCGAGTGGTTGATTGTATGTGTGTGTGTGTGTGTGTGTGTGGGGGGGGGTACTTATACACTCTAAATCAGTGGGTTGGCAACTGGTGAAACCAGCGACCCCCCCCCCCGAAGCCACCTAGGTGTTCCCAAGCGGAACGCTCACGTTCACCACCACATTATAGCTGAAACCAGATTCCCTAAGCAGAACCCACTACCTGAAACCTAGCAGGGAAATAGAGCCCCAAAAATCAAGGCCACTCATTCAGAACCAGCACTGCACCAAAATATGAGCTACCAGGGACTGACCAAGCTCGCTCTTCCCCCAAGACCAAAAACTAAATACCTGTGTGCGGCTTCCACAACAATTTACACCAGTGAATAATTTCAGGATCAAATGTTGCACAAAATAAACCTTCGCAAGTGATACTGACCAGCAAAGTCCAATAGAAATTGCCACCGCTACAAACTTGGCTAAAAAGCCACTAAATGAGTCCATTTAAGAAAGACGAGCCCCCATTTTGTCATGAACCAGCTCAAAGTCCAGACAAAACAAGGAAGACCACTCAAATAATTGTAGATTCAAGTAAAACACATGTATTTAACTAATAGTACTAATAGTAAACAATTCACACATTTACAGTGGGCTATGTAGATCAGTAGTATCAGTGGTATAGTGCTAGCTGGGCGGGGGGGGGGGACTGACATATCCAGCCCTCTTATATAATAATCAGGAGGCGTTGATTCAGGTGTGGCTCATCCTCCTGACACACCTACCTCTGCCACTCTGACTGCCTCCTACACAGGAAGAGGGAAAACACACACAAGGAGCCACAAGCAGAGTGGGCGGGGCCGTCTCAAGCGGTTTCTTTCAGTTGTCCTTATTTCATTATTGCAATATTTGTGGAGTGCCTTCTCAACATTACTACTGCACACTATATTTTGTTTACCATTTGTCTTTTAGTTGTATTGACTTTATTCTGTGCATGTAAAGTACGTGAAATTTGTGTTGAACTTGTTCTCCAGCCATCCATTATCCATACCGCTTATCCCAACCGGGGTCGCAGGGATGCTGGAGCCTATCCCAGCAGTCACTGGGCAGCAGGCGGGGAGACACCCTGGACAGGTCGCCAATCCATCACAGGGCCTACACACACACACACACACACACACACACACACACACACACACACACACACACACACACAGTACGGCCGATTCACCTGACCTGCATGTCTTTGGACTGTGGGAGGAAACCAGAGCCCCCGGAGAAAACCCACACATACACAGGGAGAACATGCAAACTCCACACAGAGGACAACCCGGGATGACCCCCAAGGTTGGACCATCTCGGGGCTTGAACCCAGGACCTTCTTGCTGTGAGGTGACCGCGCTAACCACTGCGCTACTGTTCCACCGAACTTGTACTCCTTCAGGGATTTACAAACAGATTCACGATAAGGACAAGTAACAATCATATGGTACTGCTCTATCAAATATAAATAATTATAAAATCCAAAGAAAAAGAAATGCAATCATAGTTACTGATCTAACTTTTTTTTGAAGATTAAATATTCAGATTTCACTATTGTGCATCTATGCAGGCATCAGAAAAAATTAAAGCAAATAACAGCAGAGACATGCAGATCATTTCTATCCATGTCTATGAGAATGCATAATCAATTGTGACGTTTTTCCTACCTTACTGAGGTAGCAATGGGCAGGGAAAGTGTTTAGATCGCGATGCCCACAGCCAAACGTGTGCAAGGGGGGGCTCTCCTTGAACCACAGCTATTACTGGTGTTGACCTGATTCTGTCTGAGGTTAAGAACAAACCATAATCTCCCAGCTATCCACACCAGGTGTAAATTATATGAAAATAATAATATAAAGAAACAACTCACAAATTTAGCACTTCATTTCAGATTCTACATATGATTCAAGGTTTTGCAAAAGCTTACTAATAATGAACATATATTGTCAAAACTGCAGTATTGCAGTTTTTTTTTTTTACCATGTATAAGGACTTCATTTTGAAATGAATATATAATGATTTGACATATTCAGGTGGGGAAGGAGAAATCCCCTGACAGAGCGCAAGGTCAAAATGTGTGTGTGTGTGTGTGTGTGTGTGTGTGTGTGTGTGTGTGTGTGTGTGTGTGTGTGTGAAAAAGAGAGATGGAAAGGGTTGAAGTTCAGAGATATCTCTCCTTGCAGTGCCTGCATGAAATTCCTTGAGTCTCACAGGTGGACAAAATTGATAAAGAAAAGTTGGTATTCTGCTAAAGCAAGCACCCATACCTACGTAATGAAAAAGTGTGAATTTGTTTTTTTTACAGAAAAAAAGTCAGTATTTTTGCTAGCTTATAGTTGCTGAAGTACTGAAACCATGTCTTGGCCACGTGGGCATGGCTGATCTCTTCTTATTGGAGATGAATTGTGTAACAGCCAATGCATTTAAATCTCAGATGATGAGCTTTCCATTATAAAGTAAACATTGATGTGAGTGGAACAGTTATTGTTTAATATCTATTGTTAATTGCATGATCTCCGTACTGTGTCCAGACATGTATTCAGACTGCCGACCCTACAAATGCACTCATGTAAATGCATCACGTTTTGCATTCCAACAAGTATGGAAAGATGCGTGCACGAGACGTGAATGTTTTCCGTGAGACTCTCGCTGCATTAATCTAGCATGCCTCATGTGTACAACAGTGCAAAATGTCATTAATTAAAGCTACATAAGGGGTGTTTCACCCAATGGCGCTCCGTTTTAGTTGAGTGTAATTCCCAATTATAATTTGTTTTTTCTTTTTAAATTTCATTGGGGCTTGGGGGGATATTTTCCACGCTAATACCAATTAAACGGTAATATTTTACCATAAAAACCTCCCCTCGAGCAGCTATAAATCCCTGCAACTTAAATATTTGTTTCAGATAATACACATTTAAAAGCCCCCTATTTAAGATGGACCTATGTCCTCGTTTGTGTCCTCCCCCCTCTTCGTATCCACGTCCAGGTGCGACAGAAAGCTCACTTTTACCAGCCAGTATTAGTTTAGTATGCACCGCCATCTGACACCCAAACGCCTCGCATTGATATTTAATTAACCATGCGCGATTGGCTGATTTCTCAAACAATTAATATTTATTTGTCCGTTTCTCCATAAAAGATGTTTACTCTTCCGCACTTTTCCATATGAATAAATTAGATACCGGGAAGGCCTTTGTGAACTGTTGCCTTCTGTTTCTAATTCACCATAGAAAGGATGCATCGCTGCACTTTCCTTACAGCGCTGAGTTCAGAGCTTCTTTTCTTCTCGCCTTTCAGACGTGCGCTCAGGAGGTCTGCTCACACACAAGCATACACCGCACGCCATAAGTCCAGCTCGATTGTTTGTCTGACTTTTGCAACTGACTTATTTCGATCTCTCGCGTAGGTTTTGTTCTAATGAGTCTTTTGATTGCTGCTGTTACCCACCTGAGACACAACAGCAGGTATAAATGCTATATCTGGGAGGGCAAGTTAAAAAGTAGAAGTGAGTGCCACTCAAGCTAAAATGCTGCGTCATGTTGCGTCGGGTCCAAAGATATGTTGCTCCACTTGCACCTAAGGTGTTTTGTTTTCACACGAAAACAATGCATTCGGTACAAATAATAAGGAGACGGAAGGCGCTCAGAATTTGATATTGTGAAGGTGTGAGAGATTCAAGGCAAGTTAGATATACTGAAATTTTCATCTTTTTTATTCGCCCAAGGAGGGATATCCATCCATCCATCCATCCATTATCCGAACCGCTTATCCTGCTCTCAGGGTCGCGGGGATGCTGGAGCCTATCCCAGCAGTCATTGGGCGGCAGGCGGGGAGACACCCTGGACAGGCTGCCAAGCCATCACAAGGCCGACACACACACACACACACATACACATACACATTCATATCTAGTGACAATTTAGTGTGACCGATTCACCTGACCTACATGTCTGTGGGAGGAAACCGAAGCCCTCAGAGGAAACCCACGCAGACACGGGGAGAACATGCAAACTCCACACAGACGATGACCCGGGACAACCCCCCAAGGATGAACTACCCCAGGGCTCGAACCCAGTTTATCTATACATGGCTACATAGGTAGTAGCTTTTGTATCAAGATGGGGATGGAAGGTCAGTCTGCATAGCCTTCCCCTCTAAACAAAGAAACTTACCATCAGAGAAGACGACTGCAATTCACGATTCCCACACGAACCACACTTATAAGTCACACAAAACTAGACTTGAGACTTGATTTGCAACCTGACCTCAAATAGATTCAACCTAAGCTGTAGGAGCAAGCTAGTTGGGTTAGTCGCACCTCGTGCTGCTAAACTTGTGTTAGTGTGCCAGATTAACAGAGTCTCTGCTACTGTGGACGGATTGCTGGTTTTGTGTTTTTCGTTAGTTTAGCTGTTAGGTGGTTGCACACTTCAGAAGCTTTTTGTGGCGTCTAATGTTAATGCTGTAATATTAGGCTAGTTTTGAGATGCCTTACACTCAAAATAAGACCTACTTCAAGAAATGTGCTGCCAAATCAACTACAAGCCGCATGTCATATTGGGAGACTGTCACATTGCCTAAATTATTCCATTTTCAAATTCCAGGGCATTAAGTGATAAAGTAAAGCTGAGCCAGTTTGATTTTAAGCCATTCTAGTATTTTGCCAGTTGTCAGTGTTTTTGCTTTTTATTTGAAAATTAAAGGCAAATATTTTAAAGCACTGTGATAAGTGTCCGTTAGCAGTAACTTGAGTGTTACTGTACATGCACAATCAGAAATGAGATACTCTGTGCTATTTAGGTCATTGCTTTATAGATACAGTATGTGGACTTGTATTTAAAATAGACGAGGCTTAAATATAGGCTCATCTTTGTTTACCTTATTTTTACCCTGTCTTTTTTTAGATACATTTTCACCTCAGGTTACGGACACATATCAGATTGTTGATTTTACAAAGTCACACTTAATGGGGTTTTGTGGGAGCGGGAATGGGGTCAGTTGCTGGACACGTTACATTGCAGTTGTCATTGGTTGAATAGGTTGTTATGGGCCCTCGATGCATGCAGTCTATTGTTTACATTATGCTTGTTATATAACCACTTGAACACCCAGAGTGTAAGAAGTTAGACTTGTTCCCCCGTATTATCTGTCTAACTAGCAGGTCTTTGTGCTTGATATGTTCTATTCATAAAACAGAAATAACATGTTGGCATTGGTAATATTAAGATTCATTGTGTTTATTAGTTTTTCAGTGTTATGCCTTTAAGACATCTAGTTTTAGTTCCTATATACCTTTGTTTTTCTGTTTTAAATAGGGAGCAATTAGCTGGCTGGGAATTTTACAGAAATAGATGCGGTTTAAGCTGATCAGTCAGGCAGACCTGACACGATGCAGATAAATCCCCATCCAAGACTTGACTCAGACAGGCATTTAAACACTTGCGAGCATCTCTGCTTGCTATTTGGATTCATTTGAAATATTGATAGCATATGATTGATGCAGACTAGTGCCCATTTGGGGCTATAGCACAAAAGAGCCATCAGGTTTGGACATTTGCCATCACTTACACTACATCCCTGTCCCCAGGGTTAGGTATGTTTTATATTGGCCTTTTCTAGCTGTTAAATATTCACAGTAGAGGCTATCACCACCTCACTCACAATAACATATGTCTATAAGCACTATCTATTATTGACTATTGTGCTAGCAAGATAGTGTTTCATTATGTGAAATAATACTCTGTGTTCGGTGCGAGACCATGGATGGTGCTGACAGTGGGGGTGGAGGGTTTGTGGGTGGGTGGATTGGACAGGGGTTGATGGGTGGAGAAAGGTTCTGTTTATGTTTTATTTAGATTCATAATTCCTGTGTGTGCAAGTAGCAGTGCGTCCTGGCAAGCACAACAACTTAAAATGAGGTCAGAGATGAGTTTAGGCAATTAAATCAACCTTGATTAAGGTGTGGGTTGAGGTTAGGACTGAAGACTGAGGGTCAAGGTTCAGACTAAAACAATTCTCAGCGGAGTACCAGAGACAGCTAGTGTAATGAATGAAACAAACTGCATTATGGGTCTGCAATTCGCAAGAGTCCCCATGTTGCTCCCTTTTTCATTGGTAGTTAAGGAAAAGATCTCAATAATGGCACCGTTTCATACTCCCGATGCCTTTGTTCCATAGACACTAAATCACAGGGCGCTAAGGTTTAATAGTGACTGTAAAGCTCTCGCTCATTGTGATCTTGAATGCTCAAAATGATTACCCTGCTCTGTCCTCTCGTAGACTTATTTTCTCATTTATAGGCCCATTCATATTCTCATTTCCTAGTCGAAATTATACAGTTTATATGCTGTGCTCATACCATCTCTCAGGAAAATAATATTTTTTTTGCAGTGCAATATTCTAGGATGTGAATACTTGCAGACGCCCACTACCTCGCTTTATCTGTTAACCAATATACATACTTTTGCTCGACCTTTTGCACACTGGATAGAAGACTTTTGTTGTTCTCTAATATGTGACGGTTGTATAGTCTGGGTCATCAAGGCTCACCTGGTCCCCATCCCCTGATTAGTATTTCTGCTCATCTGCGCCCCATTTACCTGAGTAACCCTGATTGTCCCATTTACCTGATTACCCCTGCTTTGCTCGCCTGTTCCCTGATTGGCGAGCCTCTTCCTGCTCAACTGTCCCCCACTTCCCTGATTGGCTCTCCAGCAAAATATATAATCCCCCTGGTTACCCGGGGGCTTTGTCAGATTGTCACACACATACATATTGTCTTTTGGTAGCCGGATGCATCACGTCTTGTCTCTAGTCTTTCTTGCTGCCTGAATCGACGTTCCCGTGTCGTGAGTTTGTTTATCATAATAAAACATTGTTCTAGCCTAGTCCTTCTCCACTGTCTACATTTGGGTCCTCAACTCCTGTTCCCGGCGTGACAGTACGATCCGACCAAACATGGACCCAGCAGAATTGTGCAGCTTGCCGTTTACTTGGGAGGATTTCAGTGTGTTGAGGGACACCTTCCTGAACGTGGTGCCAGGCTTCCTTAAACTCCTCACAGCCATCTGGAAGAGGTACCCTGAGTTTGCCCAGGAAACAGCGTTTTTCAGGTGGCGGTACTTTAGCCCCACATCTCAGCCTCCCATGTTTCCCCAGCATCTTTGTTGCCCAGCACCACAGAGTCTCAGCTGCCCAGCATCCCGGAGTGTCAGCTGCCCAGCACCATGCTACAGATTCCCCCCCGCTTCCAGAGTGGTCGGCCGGTCCCTGCCGATGCCTAGTCTGTTCCTGAGCCATCGGCTGGCTTTGCCAATGACCAGTCTGTTCCCCAAGCAGTCCGGCCGCCTCTGATGCCGGTACCCTGAGCAGTTGCACCGCCTCCGATGCCTGTACCCCGAGTGGTCGCAACACCTTCGATACCTTTACCCCGAGCGGTCGCACTGCCTCCGATGCCTGTACCCCGAGCGGTTGCCACGCTGCCTCCGATGCCTGTACCCTGCACAGTCACCATGCCGCCTCTGATGCCTGTACCCCAAGTGGCTGCTGGACCACCCCCGATGCCTGTACCCTGAGCAGTTGCCCCGTTGCTTTCAATGCCTGTGTCCCGAACAGCTGTGCCACCGCCACCTCTGATGCCTGTGCCCCGAGCGGCTCTCCTGCTGCTGCCTCCAACCTCCCGAGCAGTGGTCCCATCTACATCGCCGACCTCCTGAGCTGTTGTCCTGTCTGTGTCGGTGACCTCCCGAGCTGCGGTCCTGTCTGTGTCGCTGACCTCCTGAGCGGCAGTCCTGTCTATGTTGCCGACCTCCCGAGCGGCTGACCCGTCCACATCGCTGGCCTCCAAGTCATCCACCTGCCCATCTGCCGGAGCTGCTCTGCCCTTCAGTCCTGCGTCCTGGTCACCCTCCCCCGGAAACCCCTCCTGCCTACCCTGCTTGGTGCTCCTGGTTCGTTCATTTGGGACGTCTGGAATTCATCCCTTGAGGGGGTGTCGTGTCATGGCTATGTGGTCTGGGTCATCAAGGCTCACCTATTCACCATCCCCCGATTAGCATTTCTGCTCACCTGCTCCCCATTTACCTAAGTAACCCTGATTGCCCCATTTACCTGATTACCCCTGCTTTGCTCATCTGTTCCCCATTTCCCTGATTGGCTCTCCAGCAAGTTATATATTCCCCCTAGTTGCCCTAGCGCTTTGTCGGATCATCACACATACATACATATTGACTTTTGGTAGCCGGATGCATCATGTCTTGTCTCTATCTAGTCTTTCTTGCTGCCTGAATTGACATTCCCGTGTTGTGAATTTATGTTAATAAAACCTTGCTCTAGCCCAGTCTGTCTATGCTGTCTGCATTTGGGTCCTCAACTCCTGCTCCTGCTCCTGGCATGGCAATATATATATGACTTGTACAACAATCTTTTTTTTTGTCTATTTTTTTCGATGTGACCAATCCACCAAGTGAAATTCATTGAGCGTGTAATTCAACTTGGTAAATCTAATTTTCATCCTCTACTGGGAAGTATATCATTGAACCTTATTTTAGTGCTGGCACAGATGCAAATGTAGGCTGATTGCCAATTCCCTCGACTGCAAGATGATTTTTTCCTGCCTATGTCAGTTTGGCAATTTTGTGTCTTGAAAGGACCCTGCCTGCACCGAGATGGTTGTGGTGGTGCAGCTCAATAAGATCCTGCAGCGGCCTGTGGCACCCCACGCCACACCCCCTTTGGCTCGTGGCTCTTCTCTATAGCGTGAGAAACAGCTCAAAAATGAAACCTCAGGGAATCACTCACCTAGCCCAAGCAGTGTCTCACACTGCTACTGACTGGCTGGCATGGATAAGTAATAGGCCGGGGCAAAGAACTGATAGGCCAGCGCGAGGAAATTATAAGCCAGCGGTGAAGTCGGACACTCACTCACCTAGTCAAGAGACTTGCTCAACAAATCATTTGCCTTGCCTAGCTAGGCACTGCTTTATCCAGTCATTGACTCTCCTAGGCAAGCGATTCACATGCCTCCCCCGACTATTGACTTATTTCACTGCAAGTCTGCCATACCACTTACTCTCGCAGGTAAGCTACTCATCCTCCTTGCCTGGCTATCCACCGTTTTGCTACAAGTCAGCCATTTCACTGAGTCTTAGGCAAGCTATTCACTCGCCTTGCCCGGTTATTGACTTGTTTAACCCTTTGTTTACTAGCCCATGGCTGGAAAAATCATATGGTCAAGGACAGTGGTGAACTTAGTTTTAAGTTGGTAATCAATTAGACATTCACTCTGGATCCAGTGGCTGCTTCTTACTCAGTTTCACCCAGTGTTGGCAGTTAAGAGGATGGTTAGCTCGCCTCTGAGCACTCGCTCTTAACCACAGGGGTTTCACTTAGGGAACATAAATAAATTACTGTTTAAATGACACAAAACCATTGTTATTTTCAATACCTTCGTGCTGACTTGCCCATATTGAACATTATGATTAAACATTTTACTGAATTGTTCTCATGTAGCACAACTATTTTGGTTGATAATGTGTAACTAATTATTTTACGTAAATATCTGAATAGAAAATAATTCCATTTTTTAAAAAAAATTCTTCCATGTCATGTAACCCAGTGACTCTTCTCTGTAGATTGTCACCTTGTCATGGTGGAGAAGCTTGTGTGGCCCTGAGATCCCGAGAGCAATGCTGTCTGAAGCTATGCTCCTGGTAGGGTCACCCATGGCTATAAGTTCAAGGGGGAGGTCCCTGACTAAGAGCAATCCAACCAAGACCTCAACGGTTGAACAGGCAGAGGATGATGGCTGACTTTAGAGAAGGATCACAATGGCTGGGAAGGTGGATGAAGGCTGCAGCAGAAATGGGACCACAGTCGTCTTGGATTACATTCCACTGGATCCTGACCCAGATCTGTCAAGGACCATGTGGTGGCTGTCTGTGCACCAGTCTCCCCATGTTAAACAAAGTCATGCACAGTGTCCTCCATAAAGGGAATCCACCCTAACATCCTGGATTAAGTCCTATGGTGACCGGCAAGTGGTGATGGGGGCAGGATTGTGAGATCTGGATGCCCCTAGTCATAAACTGGCAGGTGGTGGGTGCTAGATTCAGTCGCTGGGCTCTTGGACGAGGAAGAAAGGTCCTTCGGTAGCTGCACCCATGACTGAGCAGCCCTCTTTAGGAGCCACTCTGCTCACCCCACCTGGGGAAGGGCTAGAAAAGGTGCCCTAAAAATAGCCTGCCTCAAACCTCTTGACTAGATTACCATGTCCGGAGGATTCACCACATGCAGGGCAATGAGTCCATTAATGCCCGAAGGAAGGAGCACTTCCAGGAACTCCTCAACTGCAACAGAACAGCTGAACCAGACATTGCCAGCCACATTCCCCAGAATCCCATCAGAGAAGACAGTGGGGAACCCTCCCCATGACAGAGGTTCAAGATGCCATCAGGAGCCTTAAGGACAACAAGGCTGCCAGTCCAGATGGGATCCTAGCTGAGATTTAAGGAAGGTGGACCAGAGCTCCTGTACCACATCCACACCCTCCTCCTCAAGGTCTGTGAAAAAGAAGCACTTCCCTCAGGGATGCTCTAATAGTGGCCATATTCAAGAAAGGGCACAAGGTGGAATGTGGAAACTACAGGGGCATCTCACTACTGTCAACACCAGGCAAAGTCCTCACTCGCATCCTTGCAAACTGCTACCACTGGCTGAGGAAGTATTCCCAGAATGTCAGTGTGGCTTCTGCCCATCCAGAGGTACAGCAGACATGATATTTACAGCATGTCAACTCCAGGAAAAATCCCGTGAACAAAGGCAGTCTTAGTTCATGGCTTCCATAGACCTGACAAAGGCCTTTGACTCAGTAGACTGCCAAGCTCTGTGGAGCATAGTATCAAGATATGGCTGCCCTGACAAATACATCAGAAAATTGAGGCTTCTACATGATGGCATGTCAGCCACAGTGCTCAGCAACAGCAGCTCTGAGTCAGAGCCCTTCACTGTGGAAACAGGGGTCAAACAGGGATGCATCATCACACCCACCCTGTTTGCCATCTTTATTGCCGCCATACTCCACCTCATTAGCGAAGAGCAGCCACAGGTGATCCCAATCATATACAGAACTGACGCAGGCTCTTCAACCTTAATAGGTTCAAGGCCAAGAGAAAAGTCTGCAATACCACCATCATTGCGCTTCGGTTTGCAGACAACAACGCCATCGCAGCACACTCTGCAGAAGACCTCCACGACATTCTGCATGTCTTTGCCAAGGCATACTGGGTCTAGCATTAAACATAAAGAAGACCCAGATCGTATATCAACCTCCACCCAAACCAGCCATCTACCCAGCCCACTATAAAAGTGGACAGCAAAATTCTTGAAAACGTTGATCATTTCCCCTACCGCGGCAGCCTTCTCTCCTCAAAAGCTGACTATGACTCTGAGGTCAACCATCAGCTGAGTTGTGCCAGTGACGCTTATGCCAGACTTAGGAAAGGTCTTTGAAGACTGAGACCTAAAGGCCCAAACAAAACTCCTGGTCTACAGAGCTGTTGTTCTCCTCACCCTGCTGTATGCAGCAGAGTCATGGACCAAGTACAGCAGGCACCTGAGAGCCCTGGAAAAATATCACCAAAAATCCTACAAAAGATCCTGAGGATCAGCTGGAAGGACAGATGCACTGTCAGCGTTCTGGAAGAAGACAACATGACTAGCATCACCACCACAATAATGCAGCACCAACTCCGATGGACAGGTCATGTCATCCACATGTCCAACACATGTCTACCTAAACAGATCCTGTACTCCCAGCTGAAGGAAGGACAGCGAGCTCTCGACAGGCAAATGAAACATTTCAAGGACAATATCGAGACCAGTCTGAAGAAATTCAACATCACATCGCACAACATCAAATCAAGCAACATTGCACTGATTAGGCACTCCTGGAAGAAATCCGTACAGGAAAGAGCTGCATGTCATGAAATGGAACTCCGCAGAGAAAAAGTAACAGCCCCACAAGGAGAAAGAGAAAACGGCTCAACCACCACCACTTTCCTGTCCACACTGCACAAAAGTATGTGGTTCACAGATCAGCCTCTACAGCAATCTGAAGACCCACAAGTAGACAACCCAACAGAGAGGACCGTCATACTCTCTTCAAGTGACCACCAATGATGACCTAGTGACTCTAAACCAATATTGAATTATATTACTACACTGGGCAAATAAGACACACCTCTATTTATTGAAATTCAGTGTTTATTCTATTTCATTTTAATATTCTAATAGAAAATTCATCATTTTTTCTATAGCTTCCATGTCAGATATGTTATATCCTTCAACAAGGAAAATATTTGAGTATACCTTGCAAGAGCATTTGAAATAGTGTCTGGACAAACTGAACTGATTCCCAACTTCACTGTGCTGCATCTTTGTTCTGCTCAATTCAAGAAGGCTGTGTCAAAAAAACAAAAACAGGAGACAGAGGCATACAGGAGGAGTATGCAACATTCCATTTTGCTTACCTCCCAACTGAACAAGTATGCAGGTGGCCCTTGAGTTTTTTTTTTTATCATGTGTGGTTTTTGATGCAGAGGAGTCTAATCATTTTGTAAAACAGAGCAAACCACATGACAAGTGTGTTTTGCAAAATCAGGACATGAAGCCAGAAGAAAGTGGATATGGAATAGGAGAGGAGGAAAGCACCAGTCAGAAAGCTGTTCAGAGTATTGTTGGAAAGTCACATTTTACATGTGCTTTTCAAGTCAGACAGTACCAAGCAGTGTGTGACATCCTGTCAAATGATGCAGTTGGCATAAATAACCATTATCTTTGTCCTGGTGTCATGAATGTGCTGTTAAAAAAACTATATGGGTATCTTCCCATTGTGGAGTGGCTTGTTGCTTGGGGATCTGTCATGGCATGAAAAAGGCACAACCTGTAAAACAGATAGAAGAGATGAAACAAGGGATACCAACTGGTCATACACCCCCCCCCCCCGTTAAAAAAAACAAAAAAAGTACCAGAGACCAGCGGAGATCCTATCCAAAATGTTTGCCTCAATACAAGGAAGATATTCAGAGCACGTAGGGCAAATTAATCTGCCAATTCAGATTCTGGATAAAAACTTCCCAAGTTCTAGCAGGTCAGAACAAGTGGGACAGCTCTGCTGGTCACTCCAAGTCCAAGTCAAAGCTCTTCAATCCCCCCGCCCCAAAAAACCTACCAAATCCCCAGAGCCCACATGCCACAAAAGTGAAAAAAAGAAAAGTGGATCAGGATTAACAAGATACAGGAGCTCAGGTAAATGTGGTTTTTATCTATGAGGCACTACGTGTGTAAATTGTTCTTCAGAATTTGAATAGAAACATTGGAATAAATAAATATTGTCCAAAGTGCTGTGGAAAAAGTAAGGCATAGGCCATGGGTTAACAATTAGGGTCCCCCCCTTTCGTCGTTGTCTTTACTATTTGAAAACATACAAATTCTGGGCCACACACAATAAAAGACTTTTGACTTTCTAGAATAACTTTAGGAAAACTGGTAGAGGGAGTGGTTAACATATGCGCTGAATGTTGGTCACTTCTAGTGTAAGTGGGTATTTTCTCACGTCTAGGGAGGACCCCTACAGTAATGAGGCACTTTACCCTCCACCCACCAACAGGGACCATACAGGGCGGCGAAGTCACAAAGATCTATGTTCGACTGATATTCCATTGTTCTTATGGGTTTTTTTTAATGTTTGGGTTTGGATTGCAACACAACTCCACAAATAGGAATGATGGAGAATAATATTAAGGTGCTGTCGTTGAATATAAATGGTTTGAATAACCCTGTTAAACGTCGGAAGATAATGATCAAATTAAGGAAAGACAAAGCACAGATTATATACGCATCTACAAGAAACACATTTGTCTAGGCAGGAAAATGAGAAGCTTAAGCGGTTTGGCTATATAAATACATTCTATAGTTAATTTCATCACGGTTGAAGAAGGGGCATGACTATACTCCTTCCTAACACAGTGAAATTTGAATATACTAAAGAAATCATTCACAAGGAAGGGCGATATATTATTGTGAAAGGAAAACTGGAAAATGAAAAAGTAACACTGGTTAATGTCTATGCTCCACCCAATACTGAAAAGCTTTTTTTTTAAACTGTGATAACATGATTATGGAAATGGAGGGAATATTAATCTGTGGGGTGACTTTAATATAGTGGTGAATAGTAATGTAGACACAACAATCAATAAAAAAAAATGCCAACCATGTTACAAAAAGGATCAAGACAATATTTAATGAATTTGGTACGGTTGATACTTGGAGAGAACTGCATCCCTCTAAAAGGGATTATACACATTACTCAGCACTTAATAAAAGTTAAGCTAGAATTGACTATTTTTTTATTTTATTTTTTATTTTTTTAATGAATAAAAAGAACCTATACAGGGTAAGGGAATTTTAAATTGAAAATGAAAATGTGGACGTATCGGAGCACTGTGCAGTTTATCTAAAAGTTAAAAAAAAAACTACTATGGTGGTTAAATGTTGAGATTATTAAACAATAAATCAATGTTGAAGAGATCAAAAAAGAGATTACAACATATCAAATTGTGAATGATAATGGAGAGGTTAACCCCGCTATTTTGTGGGATGCTCTTAAAGCAGTCATGAGAGGAAATCTTATAGCTAGGGCAGAAAGCTAAAGAAGAAGCCTACAAGAAGGAAAAGGAAAAACTGTTTGAAACTGAACAACACAAGAAGACACGAAACTCCACATTAATACCAAAAATTAAAGAAATTGGGGACAGTATAGACAAAATATTAACCACAGAGATAGAAAAGAAAACAGGATTTCTTAAACAATCTTACCGTGGGATGGGGCCTAGAGCAACTAGATTACTAGCAAAAAGACACAAAAACAACAAGCAGATAGGACAATTCATAATATAAGGGATACACTCACAAATCAGATAACAAAGGAACCCAAAGAGATTGAAAATATCTTCAAAAATTATTATAGAAATGTGTATAGCCAGCCTCCGTCAACTGACATTGACCAAATTAGAGCTTTTCTAGAGACACTGGATTTACCAGCGATTGGGAAAAATCAGAATGACCTTCTGACTTCACCCATTACAAAAACAGAAAGAGAGGAAGCAATGAGTAGACTACAATCAAATGAGTCCCCTTCTAGTGACAGTCTACCATCTGAGTGGTACAAAACATTCAGTGAAGAACTTCTACCACTACCTGAGTCTTCATTTAATTTTACATTTGAACACGGTGAACGCCCACCATCCTGGACAGTGATTCCTAAGGGAAAGAACAGTGAGACCTGCTCAGTTTACAGACCCATATCAATACTGAACATTGATTATAAGCTGTATACCTTGATTATCGCAAAAAGATATGAACACTTTTTGAATGACAACATAGATGAAGATCAGACAGGCTTTATTAAGGGACGCCAAACCCAAGATAACATAAGCAGAACTCTACACATCATTGAACATGTTAAACACAAAAATATCAGTGCAGCTTTAATAAGTCTTGATGCAGAAAAGGGTTTTGACAGTGTAAACTGGACATGTGTATCAGGTACTCGAGAAATTTGGATTAAATGACAAGGCCATACAATGTTCTAAAACACTTTATCAAAAACCAACTGCAAAGATAAAAATAAATGGTAGCCTGACTGATAGTATAATATTAGAATGGTCTACCAGAAAGGGATGTTGTCTTTTGCCGACCCTGTTCGCAATTTTACATTAGAATTGTGGTTTAATCGTGTACGAAAATATAGATTAGAGAGAGAACTCAGACTACTTTGATGGATAGCCTATGACAGACGTTTTATTCCAGGCACTCTTGACCAGCGGTTCAAACAATGGATTCCAAGTGGTATAACGGTATTATGTACAGTAATAAAGGTTTGGGAAGGTTATGGGTTTCCAGGAGCAGAAACAAAACTATACATTAAACAACTTAGACTTCTTCAGAAATTTACAATTAAGATATATACATTAACGACCAAGACTTCTTCAGATATTTACCATTTAGGGAACTTTTATGACAGAGAAATAAAGCACAATGTATAAAGTAAAAAAAAAAGCTTTATTGATTACTTAATAAGTAATTTCCACATTCATGGGTTAATATTTCTTCTAATAAATGATATACTTCGTTGTTGTGCTAAAAAATAATAGCCCATGGCAGTATGAGATTCCAAAAAAATGTTAACACTTTATTTGATTTGATTTTGATTTATTTGAACATTACCATTTCAAATTACAGCTCTGCTATGAAAGCCAAAACTTGGAAATGTTAAATAGCTAAGATAACACAAAATGCCATGCTTATTTCCATTGTAGTCCCCAACAGAAGGGCCGAGCAGGCTGGGCATGGTAAGTTAAGTACATACACATACAAGTAATCAAGTAACGCTATAATTTGTGCAATACAGTACATACTACATGACAAGTAGACAATTCATCCTCCAACCCTACAAAGTTGGGGATAAAAGACAATACAGTTAGCTTTCTAGCGGTTTATACTTAATTTTTAAACCAAATCTGAAACTACCTAAATTGTGTATCAGTTTAACGTTGCTGAGCAGCCTGTTCAAGATGTTTTACAATAGCCTAGTGAAAACGCTATATCATGGTAGCACTAAAAAGGAGAAAGCGTGCTAAAACACATAAACATGGACAATTATATGTTGGGTATATAGCTTTGATTGCGATGTTTTACAAAAATAAGGCCTTCCTTCAGAGTAAATTGATTTTTTCTTTCAATTCCCAGGGTGTCAAAATTAAACAGCATGCATTGATTTCCTTGTAATCCTGATTTGCAGTTAACCTTACTGTGGGGAAAAAGAGGGGCACAGGAGTGGTCATCGCAGTGCGCCCTTCACAGATTAAGAGGCACAGCATCCTTGTGAGCTATGCGCGCCTCAACCACGCCGGTGGTTGACAAGGGGAGCTAGGTGGCTGCGTGTTTCAAGTAGCTGAAGTTTCACTTTGCACTGTGCCATTTACTTTTAGCATTTTAGGATTTATATCAAGAACTGCTTAGATACTTAGATACTCTTAAGTTGCAGGAAAGGAAAGTTCAGCAAATTTTGGAATGTGTATGAACTGGCCAATTTTTATGTTGTTTTTGCCCGGTTATCGAGGGCCTGCTTCATATTGCTGCCCATACATTCAGTGTGGTGGACACCATCTACTTGATGAATCATTACAAAGCAGGTGTGATCTTGTTCGGTGACAGAACTGAACTACCTCATCACAGTTTACCAAAAGTAATGCGTGTTTGTGCATGGTGATGGTGTGGGGTGTGGTGTGGTACAAAAGGGGGTATGAGTACAAAATGAGCTGAGAATCCACATCTTCATTTCAAACAAGAACTACATTGCCTGAGTTTATTGATTACTTTATCCTCTCTGGTTGAGAGGGTGCTCATCGGTAAAATCACCTCATGAGTTTTTTCAGTTGAAAGTAAATCTGCTCACTATTGGAAATCCATACCAGCACTTCTATAAAGAAGTCCCTGAGCACAACAAATAAAGGGCACAAGAACATAATTGTCAAAGGTTAACTATGAATTTGTAATTAGAAGTCTCGTGTTTAGAGGGTGTCCGGGTGGCGTGGCGGTGTATTCTGTTGCCTACCAACACGGGGATCTCCGGTTCGGATCCCTGTGTTACCTCTGGCTTGGTCGGGCGTCGCAACAGACACAATTGGCCGTGGCTGCGGGAGGGAAGCCGGATGTGGGTATGTGTCCTGGGCGCTGCACTAGCGTCTCCTCTGGTCGGCCGGGACGGCTCGGATGAGTGGGATAATTGGCCGGGTACAATTGGGGAGAAAAGGGGGGAACCAAAAAAAAAGTCTGTTTGTTTTCATCCTTTTTTTATTTTATGCTATTGTAGATAAACTTTGACAATTATGAAGCTGTTCTGTCATTTGTGTTTGTCAACAGCAACCGCTTGAACTTACTGGTTTGTAGTTGTTTTGTTATTGATTCGTTATTTGATAATTTTGTATTATTTGTCTTTAATGCACAACACTTCACAAGTAGTGAAACAAAAAATGTATTTTTGACCAATAGTGGTTTTCTTTTTTTAAAATTTTGGTCTGTCACAGTCACAGTACACTGACGCAGAAACCAGCACGGTATTTCTGATGGATCCAGCATCAATGTCATCAGAGTTTAAGCACTCTAAACATGCCGCTAAAAGAATACAGTAAATCAATATTTAAGCTACTTTTGAAAATTCTAATACAAATATGTCTAAGGGTGTTTTCACACTCGAGTTGTTTGGTCCGTTTTAACCGAACCCTGCTTGGCTCATTTACCTGCCTGACTCAGTTCGTTTGGGCAGGTGTGAACACAGCGATCGTATTCGGGTGCGGACCAAAACAACCGGGCTGAGAATTTGTTGAAAAGGTGGTCTCGGTCCGGTTACAAACGAACCCCGGTACGTTCGATTGCGGTATGAACGTGATCCGACCTAGATCTGACCCAGCTGAAGGAAGCATCGCGCATATTTTGGATTAAACCAGCTCCCGTCGCAAGCTGCTCTGTGCATCATGGGCCGACAAGTCTTGTCAACACAAAATTACCGACTGAAAGCAGCACGTCTTCTTCGCATAACGTGAAGCAACACACTGCTCTCTTAGACGTCGCCTTGAAGTGTGTTCAAATGCCTTGTATATGGCCCAGATGATGACCGCAGTTATGAACAAATGCCAACTCTGCCGGTGGTCCATTTTGGATAGCGATCCCAGAAGAAAAACAAGCTCTCCTCTCTCCGACCGCCAACCCTCATCCAGATTCTGACCAAAGGAAACGGACTATCCACATTATTCCTATCCGCCATGATACCTTGCGTGAAGTATGGGCGTGACTTCCGGCGCGTCCTGCCACTGAACCGGAACCGGAACCGGCGTTTTCCATGGTAACGGTACGCGAACCGTCTTAGAGCGATTTCTACGGCGTCTCCTTCATTCGTGAAGATCTAGCCAGCCAAATTAGCTAATGATGTGGGAACACAACCTCACGGAGCTCAAAAAGGATGAAATAAGAATACCTTTGCCGCCCGTAATAGATGATTGGGAAGATGACGTGGAGAAGTGGCCTCGTATCACGTACGGTAGCATTTTTAGCTATTTTGTTGAGTCCGTTGCCTGTGATGGTAAGGCGATGAGCAATTTAAAAAGCTCAGAGGCGTATCAATATCTACACAGCAATAAAGTCGGCCAGGTGTTATTTAAGGATGTTGGAAATGACCTTGTCTACCTAAAAGCAGACATAGAGCCGAGTCAGAGCCTGCACGCATCTCATCATAAGGCTTGGGTGCTAGCATCAGTGACAGGTGACATACAGACAGCGGGTTGCTCATGTATTGCAGGGCCAGGACGCTCTTGTAGTCATGCAGCAGCAATTCTGTGGAAAGTCAGTAAAGTAATGACATGAAAAGACATGAAAAATTTGATTTTACTGTGATATTTTTACAAATAAATTTACCGAACCGAAAATTGTACTTTACTTTAATTAATTCACTCCTTAATATGTTGTTGTTGTTGTTGTGGTACACAACCTCAAATCTCATAACTACATACATTTAGTCAAGTACTGTGCTTGAGTACAATTTTGAGGTACTTATACGTTACTTCAGTATTTACATTTTATACTATAGTATACTATACTATACTATACTATACTACTAAGTAAGGGTTATCCAGCATTGGCTTCTTGTCAACAGAGTGAAACAAACAAACATAAAGAGTTTGCGGGGGCTTTTTTAAGTTTAAGTTCTTTAGCCAATTTCTTTTTGCCACGTTGTCTTGTGGGAGGTGGAAAATGTACCATCGCTGACAGGAAGTCTGATTTAGTTTTAGGCTTATGATCGAAGCACTCCTGTTTAAGCCACTCACGTTTCATCTGGTTGTACGTACAACTACGAACAGCGCATGTTGTCCCCGAGCTCTGTAACAGCATTTTATATGTAGGTTATCAACTTTTATCGTCTCTTTTTAAACACGAACAGCAATAGCTAACACTTCTTCAGCCAACTCTGCCACCGGTCTGTGATACTACTTCCGCCGAACACCGGAAGTACAACCCAATGAGTATTACTAGTATAATACTAGTATACTAGTATTACTCAATGAGTCACATTTAGTTACATTCATATTCACAAACTGTTATATTTTGTAACTTCTTCCTTTACCTTAATTCTTTAAATTAGGTTTTTTGGAATCAAATCACGGACACCTGTTTTGAACTCACAGTGATGAGACCCAAACAGTAGTGGGTCTCATCAGCAATAATGATGAATCTGCATACAGGATGGAGTTGGAGCAGCTAATGGCGTGGTGTAAATCCCATAACCTCTCCCTGAATATAAGCAAAACAAAAGAGATGGTGATTGACTTCAGGAGAGCCGATAGGCATACGCCGCTGACCATCGATGGCGCCACTGTGGAGAGGGTCAGTAACATCAAGTTCCTGGGAGTGCACCTGGCGGACAACCTGACCTCAACCATTAACCCCTTGGCCATCGTTAAAAAGGCCCAACAGCGGCTCCATCCCCTCTGGAGACTTAAAGGGGCAAGCCTCCCCCTTCCAGCCCTCACCACCTTCTACATGGGCACCATTGAAAGCATTCTAACTTACAGTCTCACTTCCTGGTTCGGTAACTGCAAAGCGACTGAACACCACCAGCTCGACAGGATAGTGAAGACAGCTAGGAAGATCATTTGTGCCCCTCTCCTCTTCCTGTTGGAGATTTACCATTAATGCTGTGTTCACAGAGCCTCCAGCATCATTAAGGATCTCCACCATCCTTCTCACAACCTGTTTTCCCTTCTGCCGTCTGGGAAGAGGTACAGGAGCATCTGTGCTAAATCCAGCAGAATGCTAAATAGCTTCTACCCAAAGGCAGTCAGGATTATTAACAAACTGTGTTCCCCACACGGTCATGCCCATCCACCTACCCTCTAAACCCCCCCCCGCCCCCCATCAGTGCTGGTCACTCGTTGACAGACACCGGCTGTCAACATTTAAACTGAAATGGCACTTGGACTGTGTTGCACTTGTTTGTGCTTTTTTTGTTTTGTTCTCTCTGTTTTTATGTTTTTAGTGGTATCGTTTTTAAGGAATTTTTGGGCGTGTATTTTTTTATCTTCTCTGTTGCACTGCTGTGGGCTGGGATAAACGGCATTTTGTTTTTATTTATGTGCACAGGTACATGATGAAAATGACAAACTAAAGCTTGAATCTTGAAAATCCAACACTTCTACTGATGTCTCCACTGCGCACTGTGCTTAAATGCTACGCAGGGCGCGTCTTGCCTAGAAGGGTTGTGGGATTCATAATACTGTGGGCTAGTGAGTGGATAAAGCAGTACATAGCGAGGCCAGATAGATGATTTGCCAGTCAAGTCTCCTGCCTAGGTGAGTGGGTGTCCAACTTCACCGCTGAAATCAGTTCTTTGCCCCGGCCTATTAATTACCCGTTCCAGCCTATCAGTTCTTTGCCCCAGCCTATTAATTACCCATGCCGGCCAATTAGCAGTGTGAGACACTGCTCGAGTTAGGTGATTGACTCCCTGAGGTGTCATTTTTGAGCCATTTCACGCTTTATTCTTCTCTCAAGGTAGTTACTAAGCCAGCCACTTCCGTGAGTCAGCCGGCCACTGCCTTTTTCAGGTATACCTTTTATTATATTTGAATATCATGTAACTGTATTTTAACCCTAGGAAGGGTAGTATTGATCTTGTTTTTCTGATATGAGCATATCTCATATCAGAAAAAAAATCCTCTTCTGTAAAAAAATCCTTTAGTATTTTCTCTAACTTTGATATAACTTACTATAATAACTCTAGTTACCAGTGGCAACACAATTTAATTGTTACTGTAAGTGATACACTATTATGTGACATGTTAAATTGACTGTTTACTTGAAAAATGTTATTAAATACGCATTTTGTAGCTTGTGAAACTATAGTTGTGATGTATGTTTGGATTTGTCTGCTCTCCAACATTGTTGCAGAAAAAGCTAGGGCGTCCTATGGGAAGCACAACATGCCAGATCAGATGCAGGTAGATACTCCTTAAGTCACAAACACTACTGACTACCAACAAACAAAAGGCTTGGATGACTCAGTGTCTATTGTGTCATTGAAGTTGTCTTTTTAAGTAGTAGGTGACACTGGGAGATGTAATAGCCAAGCCTTGTAAGGTTTCAGTGCCTTATATTTCTCATTTAATTCTGAATTGACTAATATTGATTAAAAGGCTTGTTCCAAAAAACATAGCTTATCTCTGCATTATACTTTTGCATTGTTTCAGAAGTTCAGAGCTCATACTTTGGTCCAGAGTGTAGTAATTGCAAAATAAGCATGTAACATTTTGGGATAAGAGGTGGTTATACCCTATTAAACAATGACCGTTTCGATGGCCTGGCGGCCTGTCCAGGGTGTCTCCTTGCCTGCCGCCCAATGACTGCTGGGATAGGCTTCGGCATCCCCATGACTCTGAGAGCAGGATAAGCAGTTTGGATAAGGAATGGATGGATGGATGGATAATATGTACATAATTTGCAGAATTTGCTGTAGTAACCAATATGCAAATTCTCAGATCCCCACAGCTTTCCTCTTCTGCTATCTCCAATGTAACCTCCGTGTGTGTGTGTGTGGGGGGTACTCTGGATTTGTTATCATACAGCATTTTTTTTCAGACGCTACAAATCTTCATTGCCTCACGCATAATACAATACATACGGTGCACATGTATATATATTGTTTTTTTCTCTTTTGTTACTATCCATCCATTATCCAAGCTGCTTATCCAAATTTTGGTTGGGGGATGTTGGAGCCTATCCCAGCAGTCACTGGGCAGCAGGTGGGGTGACACCCTGTTACTAACCTAACCTGTGACTACCTGTTACTAACCTGTTACTAAGGATGTGCAGCAGGTAAAGGCGATCAAGGATAGAGATGGAAATGTGCTGACAGTGAGGATAGTGTGTTGAGAAGGTGGAAGGAGTACTTTGAGGGGCTGATGAATGAAGAAAATGAGACAGAGAAAAGGTTGGATGATGTGGGGATAGTGAATCAGGAAGTGCAGTGGATTAGCAAGGAGGAAGTGAGGGCAGCTATGAAAAGGATGAAGAGTGGAAAGGCGTTTGGTTCAGATGACCTACCTGTGGAGGCATGGAGGTGTTTCGGGGAGATGGCAGTGGAGTTTTTAACTAGATTGTTTAACACATTCTTGGAAAGTGAGAGGATGCCTGAGGAGTGGAGAAGAAGTATACTGGTACCGATTTTAGAGAATAAGGACGATGTGCATAACTGTAGTAACTACAGAGGTATAAAGTTGATCAGCCACAGCATGAAGATATGAGAAAGAGTAATAGAAGCTAGGTTAAGAAGAGACGTGATGATTAACAAGCAGCAGTATGGTTTCCTGTCATGAAAGAGCACTACAGATGTGATGTTTGCTTTGAGAAAGTTGATTGAGAAGTATAGAGAAGCCAGAAGGGGTTACATTGTGTCTTTGTGGATTTAGAGAAAGCATATGACAGGGTGACGAGAGCGGAGGCGTGGTATTGTATGAGGAGAAGTATGTAGGAGTGGTGCAGGATATGTGTGAGGGAAGTGTGACAGTGGAGGTGTGCGGTTGGAAAGACAGATGGGTTCAAGGTGGAGGTAGGATTATATCAAGGATCAGCTCTGAGCCCTTTCTTGTTTGCAATGGTGATGGACAGGTTGATGGACGAGATCAGGCAGGAGTCTCTGTGGACTATGATGTTCGCGGATGACATTGTGATCTATAGCGACAGTAGGTTGCAGGTGGAGGAGAGCCTGGAGAGGTGGAGGTATGCACTGGAGAGAAGAGGAATGAAAGTCAGTAGCAACAAGACGGAATATATATGCATGAATGAGAGGGAGGACAGTGGAATGTGAGGATGCAAGGCGTAGAGGTGATGAAGGCATAGGAGTTTAAATACTACAAAGTAACGAGGAGTGCAGGAAAGAGGTGAAGAAGAAAGTGCAGGCAGGGTGGAGTGGATGGAGAGAGTATCAGGAGTGATTTGCGACAGAAGGGTGCCAGCAAGAGTTAAAGGGAAGGTTTACAAAATGGTTGTGAGACCAGTGATGAAAAGATAGGAGGCGGAGCTAGAGGTGGCAAAGATTTTTTACTGGGAGTGATGAAGAAGGACAGGATTAGGAACGAGTATTTTAGAGGGGCAGATCAGGTTGGACGGTTTGGAGACAAAGCAAGAGAGACAAGACTGAGATGGTTTGGACATGTGTGGAGGAGGGATGCTGGGTATATTGGGAGAAGGATGCTGAATATGGAGCTGCCGGGGAAGAGGAAAAGAGGAAGGCCAAAGATGAGGTTTACGGATGTGGTGAGGGAGGACATGCGGGTGGCTGGTATGACAGAGAAAGATGCCGAGGACAGGAAGAGATGGAAGCAGATGATCTGCTGTGGCAACCCTAGAGACTAACCTGTTACTAACTAGTGACTACTGAAACAGTCATGTTTCCAAGTGTTCTGTCCCGATCAGGACATTATTTTCTTTTAGTTTGGTTTATCTCCCCCTGCGGGCAGTTCCTTGTATAACATCAGTTTATGCATATAAGCATGTGACCTTTGTATCATGTGACAAAGTCAGGAAGTTGATTGTGAGCAGAACAGCATCGTGTTTTTGTCTCCATTTGCCTTTTTCAATCCGCTTCCATCTTCTACGTTCCATGCCTTTGCTAGAATTCTCGGTACATCAAATGTATACTGACATGCTGTTCTTACTTTTTAGTTGATTATGCTTACCAAGTTTGATGTGTAATGTGAGTATTTGATGACGATGACTGTTTGATAGCTCATATCAGGACGGTAGCATGCTAGTATGTTTCAGTAAGCTAGTTGGCTAAAGTTATCTTGTGTTGTGCTATATGTAAGTCGATTTCAGTTATTTAGGTAAACGATGTAGGTTACTTACACTGTAGAATATTGCACTGCATTATTGCTCACAAGCCTTTTTGTTAGCTACAGCCAAAACTACGGTACTATAGCTACTATATGTAGTTATATTTTCCGTATTTCTTTTGACAATTATTGTTGTATGGTGTTTGTGACTCATTTTCTATACATTTAAGTGACGTTGGTAATTGTGTTTTAATTCTGTTTCACCTTTTTCTGTCAATAAACTGACGCAAGACGATCCCAGTCTCCAGGGATTGATGGGAGAAAGTGTTTAGCTGCTGGTCAGACTGCAAAGGGTTACATGCATGCAGAACAAGACACGAAGTATATTATGCATACCCAGTGTGCAATTCTGTAGACCTCGTTGCACTGCAAACAGGTCTCAAGGGAATACATTGTGTAGAACTCTTCCTTGTAGGCTCCTGAGAAATTACTCCAGGTAGAAACACCTGCATATAAAAATTGTGAGCATTAAAACTGAGCAGTATGCTTCCTTACATAAATATCATACCCCAAAGGATGTACCACAACCAGAATCGTTACTTTTTCCACTTATATGAAGCCACATAAAATGTGCTTGTCTCTTGAAATGCTCAGCGTCGACCCCATCTCTGAAGTGCGAGCACACCAGGGCCAAGGCCAGGAGAGCTCCACTGCCTTCCTGCAGGACCACCTCCTTATTTGTCATTACAATTCATTGTTAGTTAGCGTTACTGTTATAATTCATTGCTAAGTTGGCATTCTGGTATTAGGCTAATCACTCAGATTGCTTTGCTGTGTAGTTTATCTCATGTGTAGTTCAGTTAGCTTGAGGTTAGCCATGATCTGTGTAATTAAGTTCAATGTGTATGGTTATATTTTGATTTAATTTGATAAACGAAGAATAGAATATGTAGAATATGAGTGAAATTCATTTTTTTCATACCCTTAAAAAGAATAATTAAGTAAAAAAAATGAGGTTTATTTTTCTGTACTTGTGGAATGGAATTAGCAGTAATGGCAGCATTATTTTTTCCCCTCTCTTTTTGTATTGTAACGGTTTTCAACCTAACAAACACAATCATTAAAAAGCTTGAAAGTTGAAATAATTCAGTTAAAACAAGACTAAAGAAGATTGCTGTTTGAGTTGTGCCATAAATTCCCTGTGGTTGGCTAAGGCCTTTTTCAAGTTTGGGCAGGAGCTGAAGCAAATTCCCCTAAATAACTTCACAATATCTGGCAGCTGAAGTATATCAGAATAATGGTAAAATGAGTCGTTTAGCATTTTAAATTAAAGCAGACATGTTAAAAACCAACATCATCAAGGCACACAGTCTCCCAGAGTAGATACAAGCACTGTGTAACCTTTTCATGAAGCTGGAAGGCTGCCATACCACTCTCAATATCTGTCTACCCTTCTGTACAAGCAGATAATACAAACACAGCTGTCAGCCAGAGACAAACTTTTCAGGACAAATCTACCAGTGCCTTCAGGATCTCAGCAAGCATAGACATCAACATGGGAAATGGTTTCCACAGTATTTAATACATATGTAATACTAAAGATTAAAGTTTTTTATCTTCAAGATGAAGTACAAGTCTTCATCGCAGTTTAACGACCGGGATTTCACTCCTACCTAAAACAACCATGGGCCGTCAAAATGACGGCTGGTTTTTAAACTCTACATTCTTTCAAGATAAATACCCACTTGAGATATTAATGCACTGCATATGTGAGTATGTCTGTTAGGCAATGACTGACACCAAACTTAACATTTTAACAACTATAATACTATTTTTAAACAATTTAAACTTCAGAGACATGGTCGAACTTGAATAGCAAAATAGAAGAAGTGAAAATATTACCTGAAAAACAAAGTGGAAAACACATATTGCTAATCTAACAAACGTAACAAGGTTTATGAAACGTGAAATGTAAAAAAAAAAACTGAAAATAAATATTGAAACAGTTCCAAACAACAAGCGGAACGTAAAAACTACTAGAACGACCATGGTTTTAAAACTCTACTTTGAGGGGCTGATGAATGAAGAGAATGAGAGAGCGAGGTTTGACGATGTGGGGATCGTGAATCAGGAAGTGCGGTGGATTAGCAAGGAGGAAGTGAGGGCAGCTATGAAGAGGAAGAGTGGAAAGGCAGTTGGTCCTGATGACACACCTGTGGAGGCATGGAGGTGTTTAGGAGAGATGGCAGTGGAGTTTTTAACTAGATTGTTTAACACAATCTTAGAAAGTGAGAGAATAAGGGCGATGTGCAGAACTGTAGTAACTACAGTTCTGCACAACTTTATACAGAGGTATAAAGTTGATCAGCCACAGCATGAAGATATGGGAAAGAGTAATAGAAGCTAGGTTAAGAGAAGAGGTGACGATCAGCGAGTAGCAGAATGGTTTCATGCCAGGAAAGAGCACCACAGGTGCAATGTTTGCTTTGAGAATGTTGATTGAGAAGTATAGAGAAGGCCAGAAGGAGTTACATTGCGTTTTTGTGGATTTAGAGAAAGCATATGACAGGGTGCCAAGAGAGGAGGTGTGGTATTGTATGAGGAAGTCGGGAGTTGCAGAGAAGTGCAGGATCTGTATTAGGGAAGTGTGACAATGGTGAGGTGTGTGGTTCGAATGACAGATGGGTTCAAGGTGGAGGTGGGATTACATCAAGGATTGGCTCTTGAGCCCTTTCTTGTTTGCAATGGTGATGCCGTTTGTTGACGGATGAGATCAGGCAGGAGTCTCTGTGGACTATGATGTTTGTGGATGACACTGATCTGTAGCGAGAGTAGGGTGCAGGTTGAGGAGAGCCTGGAGCGGTGGAGGTATGCATTGGAGAGAAGAGGAATGAAAGTAAGTAGGAGCAAGATGGAATACCTATGCGTGAATGAGAGGGAGGACAGCGGAATGGTGAGGATGCAAGGAGTAGAGGTGACGAAGATGTATGAGTTTAAATACTTGGGGTCAACTTAGTAATGTTTAGAAAATTTGTGTGCGTACCTGATTATCCATACTTCATGAAGTTTCTTCTAAGACAAAGAAATTGAAATGCGAATTGGTTCAGTGCCCTCTAAAACCAATAAATATGTTCTTGGATTTTGGAATTTTGTGCAAGGCTTTACCTGTCACAAGAATAACATTGACTCTGCATCTAACCTAGCTAACATTAAACAACAGTAATAAATAACTTTTTTATGTTTTTAATTTTTGTTTTTTGTGCAATAACATCATATGTTCAACTTTAGCTACAGTGAGCTGCGATTACCTACCTGCTGCTTCTGCTGTGCTATTGCTCAAATGCAATCTTCTTTTCTAATGAACTTTGACCTCGATTCAGTGTTTTTGGCGCAAAACCACCATTTATACTTTGCCACATGGATAACTGCAATCAGACGCAAAATGAGGGCAAATTGTTCTCGGCTGCAAAACTTTGTGGGCGTGTTTGTGCTGTAATATCATTAGTGTAATATCTTTTGTGAATCGGACCTTGAGATGGCGCAGATAGCGATTGCAAGCGATGCACAATTCATGGTGCTATCAGCAGCGCAATCCACACAGGCGCAATGACTGCATCTGTGAATTCACCTGTCAATACAGAGAAAGTCTAAGGCCTTGTTCAGACTGCAGGCAAATCGGATTTGTTTCTTAAATCAGATTTTTAAGACAGATTGTCCACACTGGTATTTGTGAGTGATCAGATCAGATTTGTGTGTCTAGACATCACCAACCTAACTGCATGGGTTGCTGTGGTAACGATGTAGGCGTGAGTAACTACATCCACTGGTGACACAGTTAACCAACACGGAAGCATGAGGAATGGCAATCCGTTGCCCTCCAAACAATCATGCTGTCAAGTCACGGTGCAGAACTCCTCCGTCGCACCGGACAAACTCAGCGACAGAGGAGCCAGGTATACATTGAGATGTTCCACTCTGATGGACTTTCGTCACTCTGGACTTGATGTCATCGTTATGTGTCATGTTGTGAGTGACACAAAAGACAGTTTGAAAACCGATTTGGGCGGCCAGGGCGTCCAGACAGAGATGCATCTGTAGAAATACGATTTGGAATTTCAAACCACCTCCAAATGTGGTTGAGATCCGATTTGCCAAAATCACATTTCATGTGGTTTCTTGCTGTCCCGACTTTCGAAAAACCATCTGGATACAATCTGGATATGCCAAAAAAAAAAAAAAAAAAAAAAAAAAAAACAAAGAAAAAAAAAATTTGCACTGGCAGTCTGAACAAGGCCTTAGAAAAATGAGAGGCATCCGCAGATAGAAACATGAAAGAGGAGGGGGAGTTAACATGCTATTAGCATTGTTATAATTACCATTAAGTTATCTTTCAGATCAAAAATCCAAGATACAAGTGGGAAGTATTGTTCTCGCAATTGCATTTATCACTTTTTTTCTTTACCTGAACGTAACTTAACCATGCCATGTGATATGCTACTTCAGTGCACTTTAACAATATTACTGGGACCACTGCAAACAATTGCAGATGAACATTTAACATTCAGGAATTCGCATTATAAACAATATCCCTCTAACAAATTGGCCACAATTTCAAACATTGACCACACACAGTCCAGTCATATAGCTACTAGGTTTTGACCTCATCTTGTTGATTAGAGTACCGTGTAACGAGTAATCCATTTCTTTTGTTGACACTGCCCCACATCCCCCTTCTGAGGCTGAGGCCCCCTCAGGCTAGTTTCTGTCCAGCTGTCACTTTATGTCTCTCACTATGTCCTTCCCCACACAGTAGCTATTCCTTAACCCCTTCAACCTTCATTGCCACCAGCACTACCACACACACCTACACAAACACACACACACACACACACACACACACACACACACACACACACACACACACACACACACACACACATATACAAAGCCCCATCTCTGTCTCTGGCTCCCTTCTCACTCTTCTTTGTCAAGTTCTTTGTCATGCAGGCTATCTGATTTATTGCTGACCTGTGCAGTAGTAGTTACAGAGCAGGCATCGTACAGCTCACTCTTTCCAGCAGTGCCCTCCCTATTTTACTTCTTGTGGACAGCACTTTATAAGACTTTCTTTAGGATTCTTAATCTGAAATTCCTTCTTTGATGATGAAATGCCTGAAAAAAGCGAGAGAGACAGAGAGAGAGAGAGAGAGAGAGAGAGAGAGAGAGAGAGAGAGAGAGAGAGAGAGAGAGAGAGAGAGCCTATTTCCCTCATATGCCCTTTTTTCATTCATTGGTGTTAGTCTGTGGGAATTGTACCTCTCTTGTTTCTTCTCTACATTCAGTACTCTCTCATTCTCTAGGTGGCTTTACTTATTCAGTCAGCAGCTGTGTTTTGGCTGCAGCTTCTCTCTCTCTCTCCTCTCTCTCTCTCTGTCTCTGTCTCTCTCAGACCCCCTCCCCCTATTGTTGTCCATGGATTTCCCACCCTCAGCTTTCCCTGACTTTGTTTTCACAGAAGTACTTTGAAAGTCAAAGTAAGCCCTCAGCACTCGCCCTGCTCCGTGTCAGGTTTCCACAGGGTTACGGGTGAGGGCTATTGCTCGAGAGATATTTTTTTTAATGTAAATAACGTGTAATACAAGCCCATGTAAAATTATTTATCCCGGTAAAATTACATTGGGGTTGCTTTTCTGTAAGGCATCACTAGTGCCTTGAAATTTGCAATTGCTCGAGTGATTGCATCTGCTTCACTAGCCTTCTTTTTCTGTTTTTGTAGTCTGGTTTGAGAGGGGAAAGTGATGAAAATAACTGACATAAATGCTCTTTATATCATTTTAAGTTGCCCCCTTCTTTACCAAACTGATCACAATGAACTTTAAATTTGGGGGAATGAGGACCTATTTCAACAATAATTTCCACTTCCATCTTGTATACAGTAGATCAGGAATGTCCTTCTCTCCATAGGGCACTGTGGACCCCAATATACTTATGACTTCCTGTTACCTGTAACAAAAGTGTTGCAATTATTTGACTAGATTTTCAATTATGATTTTAGATGTGAATGTTCTCTTGTATGGCACGTAGCAAGAGTTCTTTCGATCACATTTAGTTTTGGTTAATTTCCTACCTTTAATAACTTTCCACCACACAGTCGTGCTACAGTATTGGCATCAGTACAAGTTGTGTGATTGCTGCAGCAAATTGCAGCAATCACACTTAGTGTGAGATCTCACGCTGTTGTTCATCTCGCTCTTTATTTTTCTTTTTTTTTCATTATTTTGGCATCTATCTACTTCTCTACCGTTTGTCACAGACTTTGAACGTCAAAACATACGTGTTCTTCATGAGATGTACAGTGCATCCGGAAAGTATTCACAACCCTTCACTTTCTCCACATTTTGTTATGTTACAGCCTTATTCCAAAATGGATTAAATATAATTTTTTTTCTCATCAATCTACATACAATACCTCATAATGACAAAGCGAAAAAGGTTTTGTAGAAATTTTTGCAAATTTATTAAAAATAAAAAACCGAAATATTGCATGTACATGAGTATTCACACCCTTTACTCAGTACTTGGTTGAGGCACCCTTGGCAGCGATTACAGCCTCAAGTCTTCTTGGGTATGAAGCTACAAGCTTGGCACACCTATATTTGGGGTATTTCTCCCATTCTTCTTTGCAGATCCTCTCGAGCTCTGTAAGGTTAGATGTGGAGCGTCGCTGCACAGCTATTTTCAGGTCTTTCCGGAGATGTTCAATGGGGTTCAAGTCTGGGCTCTGGCTGGGCCACTCAAGGACATTCACAGACTTGTCTCGAAGCCACTCCTTCATTGTCTTGGCTGTGTGCTTACGGTCATTGTCATGTTGAAAGGTAAACCTTCGCCCCAGTCTGAGGTCCTGAGCGCTCTGGAGCAGGTTTTCATCAAGGATCTCTCTGTACTTTGCTCCATTCATCTTTCCCTCAATCAAGGGAAAGATGAATGCCATTAAGTACATCAGGGCGTGGCCTGGTGTACTGAATGGGCTGTAAATCTTCAATACAAAATTGGATTGCAACCCATTTTTTAAATGTTCAACATACAGCCACAGTGCACAAGTCTGTTGCATTTAATACAATTCTACGACCAGGGGGTGCTACAGTAAAAATATAACATATTTCTACATTTCTGTTGTCTTTAATAAGATGAAACTTGGTATACAGCTTCTCCATGAGAGGCAAGGCACTAATAGCGCTACCTTGTGGCCATTAATAAAACACCACATTATCTTTGTCTTAAATACTATCATTAAAATACTTATGAATTACGAAATTTTTACCTATATCCCTTGTCCCAACTGTGAAAATGCAATATATGTTTTATGTTTTGACAATTTACAGAACTTTGATTAATGTACACATCGATCACCAGACACAACAGCTGCTGATGCAGCAATCACACGCATTTTCTTCAGGAAATGCAAATATGTCTAGTTGTTTTTCAAATCATAGTAGATGCAAAAACTTTCATCCATTGAGTGTCTATTATATATTATACTGCTCTCTTCAGTCAGGTATATTTCCTGCAGCACTTAAAACAGCTGTCATTAAACCACTTCTGAAGAAGAGCAACCTTGATGTGACAGTTATTACCAACTATAGGCACATCGCCAACTTACCATTCCTTAGCAAAATACTTGAAAAAACAGTTTATTCTCAACTTAATAACTATTTAACATCAAACAACCTCCTAGCCATTTATCAATCAGGTTTTTGATCTCACAATAGCACAGAAACAGCACTTATCAAAGTTGTGAATGATCTGTATATGAGCACAGATCTAATAAATTATCTGTTCTTGTGCTGCTGGACCTCAGTACCGCCTTCGACACTTGCTGACCATTATATTTTACTAGAGAGTAGAAAAATGGGTCAGCCTATCTGGCTCAGATTTGAACTGGTTTAGAACCTACCAACAGGACAGGCAGTTCTTTGTGTCCATTGGAGACTTTTCTTGGGACAAAGTGGGTATTATGTGTGGAGTACCCCAAGGTCTGATTCTTGAACCATTACTATTTAATCTATATAATCCAGTGAGTCAAGCAAATTCTTTATGAGACAGTACAAGCCTGTTTCATGCCATAAGCAATAATCAGCTGTCAACTTAATTTCTTTTTAATCATAAGCATATTTAATCTCTATATGTGCCCACTCACGTCATACAGAAACACAAAATAAATTACCATAATTATGCAGATGATTCACAACTGTACAAATCCCTATGTCCTGATGACCTAGCTCCCATACATTTCCTGTCTCAGTGCATTGACGATATTAATCTATGGATGTCAGAGAATGTTTTTTTATGATTGAGCAACGATGAGACAGAAATACTCATTTTTGGTGCAAAGACTCAGAGACAGAGAATTGCAGCTCCTCTCAGCTCTCTGTCTCTGGAGTGCAAAAGTGGAGCTAGAAATCTGGGTGTAATCATAAGACAGCGATCTAAATTTTAAGAGCCATGTCAATTATCTCACAAGATCAGCCTTTTACCATCTTAAAAACATTTCAAAACTAATGGACTTTCTATCAAAATCAGACTGTGAGAAATTAATCCATGAATTTACAACAAGTAGACTAGACTACTGTGATGGACTATTCACCATCCTCCCAAAATCAGTTGTGCAGCAACGACAGTTAATTGAAAATGCGGCAGCACGTGTTGTGTTCTCACTGGAACTAAAAAGTATGAACACATTACACCTGTTCTTAGATCTCTGCATTGGCTCCCTGTCAAAACTAGAATCGATTTTAAAATTCTGCTGCTTGTATACAAAGCCCTAAATGGTCTTGCACCTCAGTTTAAGAAAGACATGATAATTACATATACAAACTAGTAAGAACTCTCAGGTCCAAAGGCAGTGGTCTTTTAACCATCCCTCATACTAATTAGCACTAGTACTAATAAGTATTTGGTATGTACTAATTAGTACATACTAATCACTAGTTGACTCTAAAGCAGGGGAAGCTGCCTTTTGCATTCACGCCCCAAGTAGATGGTATGCCCTGCCTGAGGACCCGAGAGAGGCCCCCACACTGGACACTTTTAAAAGTAGGTTAAAAACCTTACTTTTCACAACAGCCTACAGCTAAGTTCTTGGTGTGTGTGTGTGTGTGTGTGTGTGTGTGTGTGTGTGTGTGTGTGTGTGTGTATGTGTGTGTCTTTGTCTGTGTCTGTGTCTGTGTTTTGTATATTTTGATATTTGTGTATTCTGGTCCGATTCTTGCACTGCACTAACAGCTATCGATGTACACATTTATTTTCAACATTTGCACTTTTAAAGTTGTTATGATTGTATTGTCATTTTATGTAACACACATTGTATTGCCCATGCATGAAATGTGCTATATAAATAAAGTTTGTTGTTGTTGTTTTCAGTCTGCTACCTTATACCCTTTGAAAATTGCCTCTTTCAAAACAACACAATGCACTTGCAATGTTTTATTAAAGTACTTACAAATTCAAACCGAGGGAGTGAAATAGACATCAAAACGACAAATCTGGCAATCTGCCAAAGATCACTTTGCAAGGAGGTAGTGCGGCTGGTTCAAACTGAATTCATGTTGTTCATTATGCCCTGGAAAAGATGCGGCTCTCCAAACAGATAGTAAGCTCATTTAACATGTTATCAGGAAACTCATGATCCAGACAACATGGCTCACAGTTATTTGGTTTTCCACACGTGTTCGAACTCTGGAGATGCATCAGTACTGACTTTCATAGGGCCAGAGACTGCAGCAGGGGGGTTTGAAAACGAGTGCATGAAATTGGCTATTTTCTCACATTCCATTCAATATATACTAAGTCTGTGTTTCTGTTGTGCGATCCATTTTGTGAGAAAAAAAATCCCATCTTTTGCTCTTTCTCTGTCCCCTTTTCTTTTCTCTTTTGCCTTACGCCAATGAAGTTTTTTTTTGCCTTTCTGACATGACTGCCGCTTGACTGTCAGTTTTTCCATGCACCCACTCACACCCAGCTCTAGTCCTTTTGCATTGTCATTAATGTGATTTTTGCTTGCTACCAGCTGGTGGAATTGTGTAACTAACCCCCCCTCCCCACCACCACCACCACCAGCACCGAACACACACACACACACACACACACACACACACACACACACACACACACACACACACACACACACACACACACACACACACACACACAACTGGCCTTGCTGCCAGTGAGAGTGGCTGCTAATGGTCTTTGGGGCAGTCTCATAATAGGTACAATACTTGGTACAGAATGGTAGGACACGCTATGCCCCCCCCCCCCCAAAAGAAAACCCAAGGCTGTTGCCACTGAAACACAAGAATCACCTAGGTTTTAAAGGCAAGGGTCTTTTGTTGGAGCCAGGGCTAATATTAGGCAACCAGCTCACCAATGGCTAACTTTCATTGCAATATACACACACAAAATTACTCTGGGAACAAAATGGTATAGGCCAATTTATTTTCTGCTAATAAATGAAATTACCTATCATCTTGTTCATTGAGATTCATCAGAAGTTTGTAGTACTGAGAGAATTTTTTTGCACCGTTTAAATGAATAAATCAAAAGGTAATTTCACATCATTTACCATTATTTGTCCCATTTTTTTCCAAAGTACTTGTTTTAGTGCGTTATATTCTGTTCATACGATATATCGTTCCATTCTGCTAAGGGATGACATATTTAAGGGATTGCCATTGAGAATTTACACAGTATTAACATGAACTGACAAACTACTTTCCCATAGTCTGACACACATATTAATTTGCTGAAATAAAGACTCAGTCAATTACATATTGTGAATTAGTGTTACCCTGCAGAACTTAGAATCGAAAGTATTATGCAAGGGATAATCCACAGCAAAGTGTGCGTTAAAGGTGTGCCTCCACATCCTGCCTTAAAATCCTTGAACACACACCTAGGAGTGGATTATCCCGCTTATACCACGGTCACTTACCAAAGAATTAAAATAAAAGCATTCACTTACTTTTCATTGAATGTTTTCGACTTGGAATTAAAAGGCCGCGAAGCAAAAGTTAGCCGCTAAGCTAAAGCTTTGACTGTTCACTACGCTTGCTACTGATTCAGCCTGTTGCTATGGTAACATTGTATGAATTTAGAGTAGTGATTAAACTTTAGCCGAACTGCAAGTGCGTTATACGGTTTTAACGCACACCCTCCAGCCAATCAGAAACCAGCATTCTCTGTGACCCCAGTTTGAGAAAATGTATGCTATATCAGCGTCCTTAAACTGTTTCAGTCATATTGGTTATACTTAATATTAGATTTTCTTAAACGATTTATTCAAATAATGTTAATGTCTCACATGCTTTAGTCTATCGTTGTCCTATGAGTTCATAATGCTAGTAATATCCTGCACCTTGAGACTTAAATTGCAGAGTATTCTCTTTTTTACACTCTAAGACGTGCATGTAGACGTACATCATTGCACACCAAATGCACCTACATACACCTTTCTGGCACACACACACACACACACACACACACACACACACACACACACACACACACACACAAACACATGCATGTTTGATATTGTTATTAACAGCAGCACATGGGGCCTCTAATGATGTAGAAGAACTTAGCTCTCCAAAGATGCATCACTTGCATGACAGCTTCTTCTTTTCCCAAATATATTAACACATCCCACTGTACAGACATAAAAAAATACATTTACACTCACACATGCAATTTACTATACTATAGATATACAACATATACTTTGCAGCTTTCAAAAAAATAAATAAATCAGAGTTGGTAAATATCAGTCTAGGGTCTATGAATGTGTAATGTGTTAAAATCCTGCATTTTCAGACCAGTGAGTACACAACTGCTAGTTGTCAGACAAAAAGCTTATTTTAAGGGCATATCTTAAAATTCTACAGTCTGGTAGATTGAGATTTTGTAAAAAGCCCTTTCACACAATGAAAGTGGCCCTTTCTCAGACTCTCTGACTGCACGGGTAAACTAGGCAACCTAATGGACTCATCTCATGTTCCTCTCTGGTGAGATACAGAAGATGGAGAGAATGCATGAAATATCTGGGAATGAGGAGAATTACAGGGGTAAGTTGGATTAAAAGAAGGGGAGCGAATTGAAAGGAAGGAGGAGGGGGAGATGGGGTATCTCAAGGGTAAAGATGCAGCCAAGGGCTTTATAACAGTAAATCCTTCCTCTTTTTTTACCGAGATGTCTTTCTCTTATTTTCCTTTCTTACCCCCTCCCTCCCTTGTTCCCTCTCTATCTCTGTCTCACTCTCTTTTTCTGTCTCTCTATCTTCCTTGCTCCCACACACACAGGCAATCATACTGCTGCACTGCCCATAAAGTCCAAATATTCACATGGAATGGCCTCAAGGATTAGTAAAGGAAGGAAATATGTTCTCAAGTTAATGGCCAAGGAGCAGTGTGTCGGGCACTCAGCTCCAGTGCCAGTAAATGATCTCAAGCTGCAATAGATATGAAGTACCAAGCTCTCAAATAACACTGCAGACCAGTACTGTTGGGCTGCTCAGATATGAGTCCCCATTTCCACTAAACAGAATTATATTAGGTTCTGTATAAGCCTTAATTTAAACTTTACCTCTGGCAACAAAGAGCAATGGACACTTTACCTGTTCCTTCCCTGCATATAAAGGCGACATGGTCTCACATTAATTTCTTTTTTCTTTTTTTTCCTTTTTGGATTTTCCCCCCTTTTTCTCCCTAAATTACCCCACTCTTCCGAGCCGTCGCGGTCGCTGCTCCACCCCCTCTGCCGATCCGGGGAGGGCTGCAGACGACCACACGTCTCCTCCGATGCGTGCGGAATCGCCAGCCTCCTCTTTTCACTTGACAGTGAGGAGTTTTGCCAGAGGGATGTAGCATGTGGGAGGATCACGCTATTCTCCCCAGTACCCTCTCCCTCCCAAACAGGCGCTCTGACTGACCACAGGAGGCGCTAGTGCAACGACCAAGACACACACCCACATCCGGCTTCCCACCCGCAGACATGGCAAATTGCGTCTGTAGGGATGCCTGACCAAGCCGGAGGCAACACGGAGATTCGAACCGGCGACCCCCCGTGTTGGTAGGCAACAGAATAGACCGCTACGCTACCTGGATGCCCCTCACACTCATTTCCTAAGATCTTTCACAACTAAACAATTGTTTTCACTCTTTTATCCTGCAGATAGTGCAATGTTCTCTCACAGGTACTATGGTACTTCTCACATATTCAGTTTGTTCTCACCACTGGTGTGCACTTGTAATATGTACTTGCACCGGTCTGTAAACTTGGAATGCTCAACTCTTAAAATGTCCGGTCTCTGCACCGAGTTGAGTTTTTTAATGCTTGTAGAAAGTGGAAAGTACTGCTCTTAGAAATGTATACGTCACTGTGTGAGCCTTACTGAGTTAAAGGCTGCCTATGTTCAATTTTAAACCTAATTTTTGCCCATAGTCATTCCATTAAGTTTGAATACTATGGTCGGGTGACATAATTCTTATCCATTTTCAATTTTGGTTGGTTCTGGGTTGCAAAACAACAATGGCAACATAATAGCAGGACATGCGCATATTGCAGCATACTGCAGCATAGTGCAAACGTAGCTGGGACATGCGCATATTGCAGCATACTGCAGCATAGTGCAAACGTAGCTGTGGGAATGGATGCCTCCGAGGCCAGCGATATAGCATACAGGGATCAAAGTGTAAGGCACGTAGGCAAACACTGTGTAACTATTTTTGAACCGATAGCACTTTGTGCTCAGTGGCTTCCTAAGATCAGTTGTCCAATCTAAATAAAGAAACTTGCTGTTGACAATGGTATTTTAAAGTTAAGAATGTATGGGGTGTAGTCTTATGCGCCTACTTAGGGTAGGGCTATAGCGTGACAGCTGGCTGGTATGGACGTTGACTATCACCATGCCACATCCCTCAAGTCTTTTGCATTTTTGCAGTGCCCACTGCCAGCTCATGTATTCTCACAGTTGTTGCGCTCAGCTCTTGTTCACCTCCTCCTCACTTGAGGTGTACGGTGCTGTCTACCGTCGACTGTGAATTACTTTAGAAGAGGAGGAAATCTACCATGCATGCCCCCTCCTCTCCCCACAAGGAGGAACACATGAGGTGTTGTTGTTGTTGTTGTTGTTGTTGTACACAAAAGCTACAGGAAGAAAACAGGAACAGGTAGACTATGAATTCAGCCAAGTGAAATTCTACAAGCTGTTGGCTGGCCACAGCCCTGGTTTTCTGTGACGCATTCCAACAATGCTTGCTGGCAGTTATAATGAGTAGAAGAACAAATGTATGAGCTTTTCCCCCCCCCAACACATCTTATGAAGAAAAATAAGAATACAAACACGTCAAAATCAAAATCTGCATTGAAGGGCACAAGTGCACAAAGTGGAGGAGTGTGTGTGTGTGTGTGTGTGACAGGCTAAGGAAAGGGAGGGCATATGATGAGAATAGAAGGCGAGTACTGAGCGGTAAGACTATCTTCTGTTTATTAAATGAAAGTGGCACAGAATCGAGGTGCTAAATAAGGAGGCTGGGAGAAGATAGCAGAAGCTGAAGCGGGGTGTGTACAGATTAAGAGTTGTATTAATTTTGACCCCTAATCTCCCTTCCTCTGTAATTGAGGTTGCACACCAAGGGAGGCTGGGTTTTGAGGGGAACTGGCTCTTTGGCTTGCTAAGCCCTACAGAGGGAGCAAACAGACACATGAATGAAGTGACGGGATGAGTTCTCCCCAGACATTTACAGTATGCAGTTTGTGGTCAGAGACACTGTAATGACAGTGAAGGGAGACGGCCAGGGCTATCTGGGCCAAGTCCAAGAGAAATCCCTATCTGATCAAACTCCGAAACGGCCAAACCGATGATTCTTTGGAACAGCAAAAAACAACCAATAATTATGTCCAAAAACAAATGATAATTAGTTTCACAAAAAACGACTCACGAAGCTCATTGGCTAGGCCGTAAAGGTCTTATCCCTTCACAAGCTGTCATGGTGGGTGAGGAGACTACTAGTGATGGCAAGTGTTACAGTGGTTAGAGATTTTGGTAGTGTTCAAGTTTAAGGTTAAGGTTAGGTAGTGGCTAAATTCAGATTTAAGGTTATGTAGTGGTTAATTTTAGGGTTAAAGACCTCACCCAACAACCGATTTCCTAATGTATCAACCCCTTTTCTACATCAAATTGCTTTTTTTTTTCTTTTTCTTTTTTTTGTCTGTGCTTAGGGACGTTTGTGTCTCAGAAACCATGTGATGGGTGAGGACTGCTGATTCACGCTCTCAGTGAACAGTGCACAAATTACATGACTTAAAAAAGTTATGCAACATACACAAAGTTCAACCCCCCCCCCCTTCCTCTCCCCAATTTTATCTGGCCAGTTACCCTACTCTTCCGATGCGGGGAGGGCTGCAGACTACCACATGCCTCCTCCGATACATGTGGAGTCGCCAGCCACTTCTTTTCACCTGACAGTGACGAGTTTCGCCAGGGAGATGGAGCATGTGGGAGGATCATGCTATTCCCCCCAGTTCTCCCTCCCCCCAAACAGGCCCCCTGACTGACCGGAGGAGGCACTAGTGCAGCGACCAGGACACATACCCACATCAGGCTTCCCACCCGCAGACAAGGCCAATTGTGTCTGTTGGGACACCTGACTAAGCCGGCAACGGATAGAGTTAGGCAGCGGAATAGACCACCACGCCACCTGGATGCCCCACAAAGTTCAATTTTCACACAGTAGTGACAACAACTACAGTTACAGTGATTAGGGTCAAGATTTGGTAGTGGTTAAGTCCAATGGGTTAAGGTTAGGTAGTGCTTAGTGAGGTTGCCTTACAGTGGTTTGTCTAGCTTGGTCTATCACATGGTTTCTGAGAGAATGTCTGTGGAGGCTCTGCCCTCAGACTCAATGTTGAAATGAGTAAAGGTCATTTCACATGACAAGCGGAAAAATAATGCAGCACTGGCGGAGCCATCATGGGCAAACAGCAAACAGCTCTATCACGGAGGCCCTTTGTGCTTGCGCACTTGATTGCATGTTGAACTACAGTAAGGAATTTGAGACTTTTTAAAGTATTTTTACATGGAAATCGGGCAAGTGCACTCTTCAAAACAATATGGACAATGTTTTTGATGGCAAACTTCAACATCGTTACAAAACTCTGCATTCTGGCTTAGAAGTTTTGTGGACTCAAAATGACATGATCACAGTAGGAACCAAGATTCAAACAAATGGCATTATGTTGAAAACTGATCTTGAGTCAGCAGGGCTAAGCGTTATAGCTAGTTGGAGAACATGCCGTTGTAGCTGTCTCAGCTCCCCTATTTCATTGCATGACACAGTAAACACTTTGCGTAGAGCCACAGCATTATAGTGTGGTGGCATAGTGGCTCAGTGGTTAGCACTGTTGCCTCACAGCAAGAAGGTCCTGGGTTCGAACCCCAGGCTGTCTCAGGTCCTTTCTGTATGGAGTTTGCATGGTCTCCCCGTGTCTGCGTGGGTTTTCTCTGGGTGCTCCGGTTTCCTCCCGCCATCAAAAAGACATGAATGTTAGGGTTAATACTCCTGTCTGTGCCCCTGACCAAAGCAATGGAAAGAAGAACTGGAGTTGGTCCTCGGATGCTGCAGCTGCCCACTGCTCCTATACAATAGGATGGGTTAAAAGCAGAGACCAAATTTGTTGTAAGAATCCAATGACAAAATAAAGTGTCTTTCTTTCGAAAGGGAAAATTGTTGTTGCTGCTGCTCCTAATCATGGCTCCAGTTCAGAGAAGAAAACCCACAAAATAGAACCGGAGTCCTATTCCGTTACTCCCAGCTGAGGTATTCAGGCGACCTGCTTTGAACACTCTAATGTTTTTTTCTTTTAAGTAAACAGTTCAGACCCTGCAGGGACACTCAGCTAAGAGCATCCTGGGGGTGCTGAGAGGCAAGGGCTGGGACAGACGGTGGCTCGCCTCACAGCAAACCATCAGCTTGATCCTGAGATCTAACAACGAGCTTTTTATCTGCAGAAACTTTAAGATACGCTATCGGAGCTGGAACTACTGCAGCTGCTGGCACCACACTTGCCCTCTAATGCGTCCTTGTTAAAGGATTTAAAGTGTACTCAAAGTGGGAAGAATTCTGACTTCCTATGGCACAGCTGTAAAGTGAACTCTTAGCTATTTAAGTCACAACTGCAAGAAAAAAGAAAAAAAAACTCCCAAGAAATATTCTAATAAAGCTGCGACTGAGTAAAAAACTTGGGAATTCCAACATATAAAGTCAAAAGACCAATTCTGAGAGAAAATACTCAGAATTCTGACGTATAAAGTCACAATTGTGAAATAACTCAGAATTAAGCCTTATTTAAATTTTATGCAGTGACGGGGGTGGGCTTCCATATGAGTCTTACTTGATACTACCAGCAAAGTATTTTGCAAATCTTTAAAACTGTGATGATATCCAGAAAGGTTTTTTTTTGGACAGAATGGGTGATGGCATGGTTCATTAGTGGTCACTGAAGTGTGGTTGAGGCTTGAAGGTAATCAGCTGGAAAAAGGTGATGGGGGGGAGTAGGAGATCAGCACTCTCCCTTCCCTCAAAGCAGCATGAGGTGATTTTTGGGATTTCGGCTAAGTCTTTTACGTCAACTAACGCAAAGACAACCGAAGGGCTTTTTCTTTGCCTCATAGCGACAAGGTACATGCATTTATTTACAGGCCATGGCTAAAAAAAAATATCATGAAAGAAGAGGCGGTATGTTCATAGATGAGGTAAAGTAAAAGTACTGTACTTATATTTCTATATTTCCTGGGTGGTTTCATTCCTGCTTGCAGTCAAAATGCATTGTAAAAGCAAGGCTTCTGGGGAATTGATCTGAATGGTAATGATGTCATTGCCATCATGCTATGCAACCAAATTGAATTTAATGATGAATTTAATGGTGCTGCTTTAACAATCACACCCGGAGCACTTAGTCGAATACAAAGATCTTTTTGTGCAGCTTTCAGGAAACACGCAGAACTGCATCAATGGGGAAAAGAAAAGAACATTCACGATAAGTTGAATAAAGGATAAAAATAAATTATCGACTGGAAAGAACAAAAGAAATTGGGATGTTGAGATTCTACCGCTTCTTTTAAATAATGTAAATTGGCTCGGAGGAGAAATAAAGCCTGTTATTAGGATATCCGAGGCAAGATGATTCAGTTATACGCCCAATTAAAAGATATGACCTGGACTTCAAAATCTGGCTTTGAGATCGGGCTTGAGGACTGCCTGCAGTCCTGAAGACGACAAAGGCCCTGATCCCCGCTGAAGACAGCGCTGTGCTCCCAGCGCCACAGAAATCACACAGCTCTCGATGAAGACTTCAACACCAGCAGACACGTTAACTGTCTGGCTCACGTCCCATGCACACTAACTTTGCTTGATGGTGTGCTGGTACTGTATGTGGCCCCAACCCCTTTATTCCGCCCACCATTGCTCATCTCGGTTTCTCACCCCCCCCCCTCCACCGAACCTCTCTCTTCTACTCACTCTCTTCTTCTTCATCTGCCTGGAATCAATATTTTAATAATTGGAGAGGAGAAGGCCTCATCGTAATCAATAAAAGCTGCATATTGCTGGGCGGAGGTGGACAGAGAGAAATCATTTTGCCCAAAGGCGGAGCTGAATGATTCTGACACCTCATTCATTACAATATTGAATAACCCATTGGCCATGTCGCAGCCACAGATGAACAGAGAGCACTGGTCCGGACACACACTTTCACGTCTACAGGCCCTCAAACTTGAAGGGAGACCTAGCATGACCTTCCATTTATGAACACGACCATACCCTTTTTTAATTAAATGAAAGCCCTATATGAGTTAAGGGGCACATTTATGGTATTGCTTTAAGAGACTGAGCAATCTGTGATGTTTTTAGTATTTATTAAATCACATTTTCATTCCACCACTATGTGGGACAGGTGGTGTGACAAAAAATGATGATGCATATACTGTATAATCAGAAATTAAACTAACGGAGAAAATCCAACGAGAAAGAATCCTCAGGTCGAATTTTTCAAATAGGCAAACAGTCACATCAATAGCAGGTATGCAAATTAGTTAATTAAGGGCTATATATTCTCTTTTTATTTGTTCATCGCAAACATTGTGCATGAAACAAAGTCTGGGCTTAAACAAAGATGAAAGTAGGATGCAAAGTCAACAGCTCAGATCCTTCTGTTGGACGGACAGGATTAACACTGCTGAAGCGGTAGTGTTGGGAGGCTGCTGCCTGTCGGTTGACTTTGGTGCTTTTTAACCTCAGGGCTAATAAGGATGTGCTGTTGGGAAAAGGTCTGTATGACAGCTAAGCACTAAGGGAGACTCTGATTAGCCACGGGACCAGTGCAAAAGGGGGTCTGGAACAGCCACAAACCAGTACCAGGACACTAGCGTACACATTTTGAATGTTTTTTTTAATCCATTAAATGAAATAAAAATACATCAGAAGCAATTCAACATAGTTTAAGGGTGTCCGGGTAGCATGGCGGTCTATTCTGTTGCAATGCCAACACGAGGATCGGAGGTTCGCATCCCCATGTTACCTCCAGCTTGGTCGGGCGTCCCTACAGACACAATCGGCTGTGTCTGCTGGTGGGAAGCCTGATGTGGGTATGTGTCCTGGTCACTGCACTAGCGCTTCCTCTGGTCGGTCAGGGTGCCTGTTCAGGGGGTGGGGGAGGAATAGCGTGATCCTACCACGCTCTACGTCCCCCTGATGAAACGCCTCACTGTCAGGTGAAAAGAAGCGGCTGGCGACTCCACATGTATCGGAGGAGGCATGTGGTAGTCTGCAGCCCTCCCCAGATCGGCAGAGGGGGTGGAGAAGCGGCTGGGATGGCTCGGAAGAGTGGGGTGATTGGACAGGTACAAGTGGGGAGAAAAACGGGGGGGGGGGGGGAACATAGTTTAAGGAAATCAAACAATGCAAAGCACGTGACCTCTGCTGCATAGAATAATTGTCCATGAAGGCTTGTTGTAAAAAAATGGTGATGTGAACAACTTCATCCAAGAGTAGGCATTACCCGAAGATCTTCACCGAGAAATGTATCTTGAGTGATTCCATTCAAGAGATAGTTATCCAAATGCAGATCACAGTGTGAGTAACGACGGTCAAAATACCATAAAGCCAGCTTGTACTTTGGCAGCATGTGTAACCTCTAGCACCCACAATAATGGGGGACGGTCCTTGCCTATACTGTAGTGCTCATATACATGAAATACAATGCAGAATTGTTAACAACCGCCGGAGAAGCAAGCCTCAATTTATTAGCTTTTTACCTTGCCATTATTTTTTTTTTGTCTCTTCAACTGACTTTCACTGTGTTGTGGGTGTGTTGAGTCACATTACGACCGAGCCCAGCTTTATACATCCCATTAGACTGGGATCAGAAAACCCTTGGTTAGAACAGAAGAAAGAAAGCCACTTGATTTTTTCATTGTCGGTCACAATGAAATTTGTTCCTGTTGTATAGGAGCAGCGGGCAGCTGCAGCGCCTGGGGACCAACTCCCGCTCTTCTTTCCATTGCCTTGGCCAGGGGCACAGACAGGAGTCACAGCTATCCCTAACATGCATGCCATGCAGGAGTCACCTTACATACATGTCTTTTTGATGGTGGGAGGAAACCGGAGCACCTGGAGGAAACCCACGCAGACATGGGGAGAACATGCAAACTCCACACAGAAAGGACCTGGGACGGCCTGGGATTCGAACCTAGGACCTTCTTGCTGTGAGGCTAACCACTAGGCCACCGGGCCGAGCTGATTTTTCATTGCCTGAGTTTTGCTACAGTGCAGCCAGTTTTAAACAGCACCCAAAGCCCGTGCCATGTGTCTCTGGCTTTCCATCAGCACTCCTCTACAAGACTAGTTGGTCATCATTTGTGGTCTAAAGACCTTCAGCCGATAGAAGGAGATGCAACACTGTAGTGTCATTAATGTTTAAGAGGGTACAGATTCACTCCCTATTCAGAGGTTTATGTTTATGTTTATTTAGATCCCCATTAGCTGTTACGCAAGGCAACAGCTACTCTTCCTGGGGTCCACATTAAAAACTTCCTACGACAACGTCCATGTATACACATGCTTTCACATGCATGCATACATAAATAAACACATCTGCATCATTAAATTCAGAGGAGGTGTCTCCTCTCTCACCGAATCTTCAGCAAAATGACGTCTCCAGCAGAGTAGATGTTAACACCAAGACACATTTTACCTCCATTTATGTTTTTTATTACTCACATCCCTGAATACTATTGAAATATATTTTATACATAGTGCCCAAAGGGTACAGGAAAACGCCAATTCTCTGTGGTGGAAGTTTGACCAAAACACACACACACACACACACACACACACAAACATACAAAACGCACACACACACAGCCATCTCAATTGATTTAAGTGTCAACTGCATAGGCACCTACAGGCACTTACTTGACTTGGTAAATCAAGAAGTGAACATCTGAAATGCTATTACATGCTCCAACATTATTAATCAACCGTGATTTAGAATAACAGTCTAACCGTCACATTTCAAACTGAATAATAATAGCCGTTATCATTACTCTTCTGAAATCATTTCACCCATCACCAATTAATCCTCACTTGTACACAGTGCCTTTTGCACAGTCAGCTGATACATATATTCATATCATATACGCCCATGGCTTACTGGCACGCCGTTCTCTCGCTAAACTGATCAGACGTTCATTTTAGCATCACATAATTATTAACACGCAGCTGTTCTTACGTAACCCCTTTGGTGAGGGCCTACATCAGCTATGCACCAACATGGGGGGGTAGAAACCAAGTTCGGGTAATTTAGTCATAATTTATTTAGTTTACAGAGATAGCCGAATGTATTTAAGAATGGGATCAATTCATTACAGAAAAATTATACGTATCTCATGGGATAAAAATGGGTTCTGTTAATATTAAATACTGTCGTCGTCTGTTCCTAGGCTCAGAATACTTAATGCCTGTAATTTGGGGGGCAGCAGAGCATAGCAGTAGAAAAACTGCAGATATATCTGTCTACATGAACAGACATAGTTGGGCTGTCAAGAGGGCCGGCCCGTGTTGCTGCGGGCATGAGAATGTATTAACTCGGAGTCGGCTTTGTCTCGATGAACGTTTTAAAAGTTATGAAAATGTAATGAATTTATACTATGCACAAATTGTAATGTAGGGCTAGTCAAAAGTTGCGCACGGTTGTTGTGATGGACTTAAAAATGAAGAGCTTTTTTTAAAGGGTTCGCTGACAGAAAGCGGTTTTCTTCCTGATGAGCAAAAGGTTTCATTAAAGCAGGGTCAGCCACCGTATCAGCCTACTGATGTTAAGACTGATGATATGCATTTCAGTGCATTTCTCAACCCCCCTTTGTATATACTCCAATAACCCACAAAAAAAGGTCTGACCAAATTCAAAGTGAAAAAAAAAATTATTAAAAAACTGAAGTGAGAAAAATTTCCAACAGATTGTTGCAGTATGTTCCAAAAAGATGATAATAAATCTCATAATTTGAGATTGTGCAAATTTGTTGTTAATCAAGTAAGTGTAGCCACCACAAAAATATAAATCTTAGCAATTTAAATGCAAGAGAGACTGGGAGGTGCTCCGGCACAGTGATGGGCAGATCCATTACTCTGAATCCACCTTTTTTGCTTGCCAGCTGAACTTCTTCTTTAACAAGTCCAACAGGATCGACCTTCAAGAGGATTAAACCCCACGTTCTCCTCCCCCAACTTCAAATCACAGTTGAGCGGAGCAAGGTGGCCTATATCTTGTCCTCTGTCAACCCCCAAAAGGCTACAGGGCTGGACAGACTAAAAGGCTGAGTGCCCAGAGAGTGAACTGCCCAGCTGCTGGATGTGGTGACACAGTTATTCCAGCTGTTTTTACACACCAGCTCCATACTTCAGGCCCAGAAAGTGGCGGCCAACATTCATTGTGCTCAAGGAGTCAGATACCTCGACCATGATTGTTTGGAGTGCTCATGTCTGTGCCATACAGGTACAGACAGACGCTCACACCACCATGTTAGGTCAAGGGTGAGCCCAGCTTGTCAATAAAACAAAGCAAAGATGGAGCATGTCAGTCTTACTCTCCTGGAAACTGTTTTACTTACTCCTCATGCCCCTGCTACCGGTTTTCATTTATAAGCTTTTCTTCACCCTAGATAGACAGATCGATAGATAGATAGATAGACGGGGAGACAGACAGAGACAGATAGATAGATGGATGATAGGTGGATAGATAGATAGATAGATAGATAGATAGATAGATAGATAGATAGATAGATAGATAGATAGATAGATAGATAGATAGATAGATAGATAGATAGATATAGATGGATAAATATAGATGATAGGTGGCTAGCTAGCTAGCTAGCTAGCTAGATAGATAGATTTGTTTTCACCTTTTGCACAGAGCCTCACATGCAGTGGATGCATGTACACATACTATCATAGAGAAAAAGGAGACAACAATGCATTAACACAAGAGTTTGGAAGTTCAGTAACTTTAATTGAACACTCAAATGCTGCTTACTTGTGCACACTGAGTAGACCCTGCTCTACTTCTATGGCTTAAAGGGACGCCATCACAATTTTCAACATGATCTCTATGTTGTAGCAATAACACTCCATAAGCAGCTAAAATACCGAGTGGCCTTCTCTGTGTCTCGCCGCTGAAATTGTGTCCGTCGGTGACGTCGCTAATAGAAAATCTATAAATATGAAAACTTACTCCCAATTTTCCTCATTTACTGATAGTGTGCAGTGTATCAGAAAATGCGAATGACAACGCTATGGACAGCTGTATAATGTAGCTTTGGTATTCCCATGTTTTTCTTATGCAGCTGTAGCATTGATATTCTTTTTTCTTATACAATGCAGCCTACTGGCAAACAGGAAGTAGGTTTCCACATTCATGGATTGTCCACCAGTGGCGTCACTGGAAGACAATTTTCCCCACACAGTTTGGGCAGCATTTTAGAGACAAAGAGAAGACTGCTTAGGATTATGGCTGATAATGGTATGTTATCCCTACAGCATATATATATATATATATATATATATATATATATATATATATATATATATATATGGCATTTTTTTCAGAAACCGTCAACGGTGTTGATAAAAGTGCTCACTAGTTGGGGTTGTTTCCCTTTATGGACCTTTTCGCCAGTGTGTTGATTGGCTTTAAATAAGAGAACCGAGAACCTTGTTTTAAACACAGGCGCTTCATAGTGTATTTTCCAAGTATTCATCATGATAACATTCAGCTCAAGACACATTCAATAGCAATGAAATGATGTCGCTTGTAAATATAAAGGGAATATGGCCCCGGTTATGCACCAGCTGTACGTTCGTCTTCTCAAAATGGGCACACACCCAGACCGGTCATGATCTCAATTCAAACCAATGATGCTACAAGTACATTATGTGCACCTTAGTCTACTGAGCTGCTGGGAGTAAGGGGAATGAATAATCTACCTCTGCATCCTTCCAACTGCGTCCCCTTTCCTACTTCTTTTTTTTCTTTCACCTTTCCAGCCTCCTCTACCTTCCCTTCCCTCTCACGTCTCTATCAATTAAAGCATATTGAAGAAAAGGTGAGTTTTTTTTTCTCCCATGCCTGCATGGTTAAGCTATTCTGGCGCCACTGCAGAGCAGGTGACAAGATGACAGGGGAGGGGAGTGGACAGGGAGCGAGATTCCTTCAGACAGTTTCATATCACTCCTTATTTCGCTAATGCATAGCTCTGCAGTTGCATGCTCTCTCAACTGTAAATGGAACAGCGCATGTAGATGTGCCATGATTTACAATAAGCATCAAGATTTAATGTGGGTTTTTTTGTTTTTTGTTGACATCGACATTTCTGAGAGAATAGGGGAGGGATGGGGAGAAATAGTATGGAGAAAGGTCGCGCGAAGTGGTTAAAAACAGGGGTTGGTTTCAAACGCTGACATCAGTTCCTTCATTATATCGAATTGTCACACCCCAAAAAGCGTAACATATACATCTGGCTGTTTTACTGAACCCACCTAAACCTAAACTAAACCTCATGCCTTTGGGCAGCACAGTGGCGCAGTGGCTAGCGTTGTTGCCTCACAGCAAGAAGGTCCTGGGTTCAAACCCCGGGATGTCCAACATTGGGGGGGGGTCATCCCAGGTCCTTTCTGTGTGGAGTTTGCAAGTTCTCCCCGTGTCTGCGATGGGTTTTCTCCGGGTGCTCCGGTTCCCCCCACCATCAAAAAGACATGCATGTTAGAGTTATAGCACGCCTGTCTGTGCCCCTGACCGAGGCATGGCAAGACGAAATGGAGTTGGGTGCTGCACGGCGGCTGCCCACTGCTCCTAGCTACACAGCTAGGATGGGTTAAAGGCAGAGCATAATTTCCCTGCGGGGATAAATAGAGTATATCAAAATAATAAATAAATAAACCATTGATAAAAACTGCTATTTTCGAGTGGCATGTTGGCACAGATGCTCAGTCTTCTTTATTGTTGCCGAGACTATATTTTCCTAAAATCAGACAACTCCTTTGGCCATTAAGGCACTCCGTTGGCCAGCATCTGGGACACATTTGAAAGTGTTGAAACTCAACAGTTTTATAACTTGCCAGTGAGAAAGGGGAGTAAGGCGAATAAAGTAGAGAGAGAATAATATCAAGTGCGGAGCTGTGGTGTTTTTGCCCAGGGGGAGTATTGTGGGGAAGATGTACAAATAACACAAGGGGAGCCATGCCAGTGAGTATAGACAGATGGGACCATTTCAAGAGGAGCAAAATGAGGAGAAATATGAGAGAAAGTGGGCCAGAGAAAGATAATGAAATAAGGTGCTGACACCACAGAGAGGGATGGAATGAGGAAAAAAAAAAGAAAAAAAAAGGAGATGGATGGACGAAGTGGGGACAAATAAACTGGGAAAGAGTAAAACAAATGGTTGAGAAAGAGTTGGACGGCAAGCAGTTCTTCCTACCCCTTGAGATAAAGGCTGCATGGAGGGGCGCAGAAGGACGGAAAGATGGAGGGGAGGAGAGGTAGAGACATAGAAGTGGGTGGGGGTGGCCATCAGTGCACAAGCCCTCAGCGCTGAAACATTTCACCGGGATAATGAAGAGGGTTCTGCTCGGTCACACTCGACATTAGCCTGGCGTCAGGCTGACCCCAAAGTGTCAACAAGTTAATAGTCTGGGTATCACCGGCTCTTTTCACATATCGCCCATCCACCGCAAACCCCAATTATTTATACGACTTTTGTGAATAAACAAACATGTTTACCACTAAATGGGAATGGGTAACACAACCTGGGTCTTTGACATAGCCCACGTGTGTTTGCATGAATTAGTGTGAGGATTTATTGATGGTCATTTGAGTGGCTGCTGGTAAAAGGGCAAACATGATGTACGGCTTGTGTTGCAGTAATGGCATTTGTGTGTAGGTGGTACAAAAAGGCCGAGGCATTATTTTAAGGCTGTCCTCTCATCACAGCCCCTTCTTTGTCCAGTGTGTAGCAAAGAGCTGTTTTTGTTTCAGTCTTTCAGGCCATGTCCAAACTAACACAGGTAAATTTGAAAACACTTGTTTTTTTTCTCCTCCGTTTCAGCCTTCCACTCACGCTAAGCAATCACCTAAAACCCATGTTTTCAAAAATACTCTCAAAAAAGTGGATGATTTTGAAAACGAAGGTATCGCACTCCCGGAAGTGCGAAAATGTTGTGCACATAGGAAAGAGCTTTTCATAAATGCTGAAATAAAGCTGCGTAGGAAAGAGCTTTTCGTAAACGTTGAAATAAAGCTGCTGGCCCAAGCGGCCTGCACATACCCAGTAGAAGAGACTTGAGTATTTTTCTGTTGTTTTGGCATCTGTGTGGATGGCGAACTTCTCGAAAATGATCTGAAAACGCTAACGTGGACAGAAAACATTCAACCCGTTTTCTAAATGAAAATGCAATTTTCCATTTTGTCCAGATGAGTGTGGACACGGCCTCTAAAGCGGCTTTCTCCCTGGCATTAACGTCTGAATCAACATCAACCAGCGCTTGAGAGTCAGAGCGCTGTGGTTCAAGCACTGTGGTAGGACAGCAATGCAGTGAGGAACGATGAAGCACATGCGTGAAAATGACCTTCACCAGGTGCATTAAATGCATGGAATATGGGCCTGTTTGGCGGCTTTGGTAATGTGAAATTTCAGTCAGTTGTTTTTTTTACATGACCATCTAGGAGTTCCAGTTGGTCTGTCTGTGGCTGGCTGGAGTTTGAGTTAGCAAACTGAAGTGAAACCATATTTAATCTTCTCGTTGGTGAAATCACTTCACTCAAACCTGCGTAAAAACCTCATGACACGAGTGAAGAGCACAGCAAGAACTGAGCTACATTCTTCTATTCAAATGTTTGGTAAACCATTAGTATTAGTTAATGTAAAAGTATGACTGAGGCGAGATACTCACATTTCACTAACTTTGCATTATGAACCTCAATCAACCAGCGTCAATTAAAGTGGTGCAGTATTTTCACATTTTCAGTACGACGTTACAAAGCAAGTACTTCCCCAATCTTTATCAGGGGGCATCCGGGTAGCATGGTGGTCTATTCCATTGCCTACCAACATGGGCATCACTGATCACCTGTTTTACCTCCGGCTTTGTTGGGTGTCCCCACAGACACAATTGGCCATGTCTGTGGGTGGGAAGCCGGATGTGGTTATGTGTCCTGGTCGCTGCACTAGCACCTCCTCTGGTCGGTTGGGGCACCTGTTCGGGGGGGGGGGGACTGGGGGGAATAGCGTTATCCTCCCACACGCTATGTCCTCCTGGCGAAACTCCTCACTGTCAGGTGAAAAGAAGCGGCTGGCGACTTCATATGTATCGGAGGAAGCATGTGGTAGTCTGCAGCCCTCCCCAGATCGGCAGAAGGGGTGGAGCAGCGATCGGGATGGCTAGAAAGAGTGGGGTGATTGGCCAGGTACAATTGGGGAGAAAAAGGGAGAAACCCCCCACCCAAAAAAAAATAATATATATATATATATATATATATATATATATATATAACTTTGAAGAAACACTCAACAGTAGGGAAAGTGCCCAACAGATAAGGAGCAAAATAATCCAGATTGTATATATATATATATATATATATATATATATTTATATCTTCTTTCGGCTTATTCCCTGTTTCTCAGGGGTCGCCACAGCAGATTTAACAGTTTTCATCAGTACCCTGTGAGGGCACAGCACCAGTGGCAGCCATTGTTAACTAGGTCTTTGACCGATCCGGTACGGAGCCTTGACTGATCTGGTATGGCCTTGTAAATCTGTATACTGATTTGGCAAAATTTTTACGTCAGATGCCCTTCCTGACACAAATGAAAAAAAAAACCTTTTATCTGTAGTTCAACATATTTTTGTAAATACAATTTTCTAAGGTTTGCAGATTGTAATGAATTAATTTATGTAGTCAAGCGAAACATTGACCATTATTCGCTAATCCTGAGGCCAGCAGCGGCAACAGAAAGGAACCCAGGGGTGGTAGTTTTAAATCCTCAAACCATTTTGCAGTTCATACAATCCATTTATTATTTATTTATTCATGGTCCATCTTTCTATAGCCAGGAAGCCCAGCTGAGCACTGGGTTACTGTTGTGTCTCATACATCTAAGTTAGCTCATGGCCAATTCCTGATCACACAGGTCTAGCAGGAACAGAAGTCCCTGGCCTTTCTTTGTGGTTGTTGATGAGATATTGTCCTGACACAGTGGACCATGCATGCTGACAACAAGTGCTTCTGTGTGCTATTCTTTTGCCTTGACCTGCATTTGATCACATTCAAAAAATATCATTTGTTTGTTTGACTTGTCATTTTCATCAGGTGCAGCATAAATTATGAATTAGAAGGGATGGGACGAATAGATCAGACTGCTCAGAGAAAAACTGTAAGGGGGAGAAGAAGGTCCTTTATTATTATTAAAAAATATTATTAAGAGAATATTATTAAGAAAAATCCCGATTTATATTGTGCATAGTACTACAGTGATAATTTAGGCAGAAAAGCTATAAGTGTCTATGATACAGATGTGAATTTACATTTGATGTTTGCAGAGTATTTTTCTGTTGGTTTTCTGCTATGTTTAAACACAATGGGAGGCTAGGACAAAACAGCATGGGGTATTGGAACAAGCATATCATCATCCCTCAATTGTCTCCAAGGAGTCATTCAAAATTAACAGATTACAGATGGAACATGTATCACATTATCCCTTTTCTTCCCACAGTGGAGATGCTCTATTGCCATCAATAAAATTACAATGAAGCTGTTTTATTGGTCAGTTCCTTGATGTGAATGTGTGCAGAATGCTCTTGAAAACATCATTTATGTGCAGTACATTCTCACAACACAGCAAAGGAACCAGGATAAGATGAGAAAAGCATCCACTTTTTGTTTTGATTTTGATTTTATGATACAAGAAGACAGGTAACCGGGGGGGAATGTTATGAGATAACATTGCAGGGTTAGCATTGCAAAGATAGGATCAGTGCTATGTGTACAACACCTGAAAGCTAATTTATGCTCGAGAAAGGCAGCCATGCATATGCAAATTTTGTTTGTAAAGTTTGCATTTTTTTATTTTTTTATTTGAGGGAACAAAAAAGCTGTGCAAAAAGCTAGCATATGCATTTTTTTCATCTTGTTATGTATCTCTTTTTAATGTCTTCTCATGCCTTTATGTAAAGCACTCTTAAGTGCCTTCTTAAATGAAATGTGCTATATAAATAAATGCCATGCCTTGCCTTACTTACGCAACTAATTAAATTTGGATTCATCCAAACTGAGAAATTTAATTGGCTGCTAAGGCATGCATTCCCATATGGGACCAAGTTTTGCACTTGAATTCAGACTGCAACAAAGGCTTTAGAGGGCTGTCAAAATTTTTCAAATATAAAAATAAATAGGCAAAACATTTTTTGCGGTAAAAGCAATAATTCTATTAGCATGTTCATAAGTTTCCCTTGGCTGTGTTATTATTATTCAATTGCTTCAGTAAATAAACATATAATTTACCTTTGAATACTTCAGTGTCTTCATCACTGTCAAATGAACATGTGATTCCCTAAAATCAACTGAAAAACTACAACTTTGTGACAAGCCAATGACACAATGGAGAATTATCTTTATCGTCACACGTTAACCTTCATAATATTCAGTATTATATGTACTATATAAAATATATAGTATGCAACAGCTAAGCTATGTGAGAATAATTTCAGTGTTACATTTTACAGTTATTTCAAAATAAAAATCCCAATGCAAGGTACCTACTGAAAACATGACTATAGTGTGTTTAACTGGGACACTTTGCACAATTTATTACAACGTTATTTGAAAAAACTGTCAGATAAAAACCTCTATACACAAGCAGGGTATGTTTAATTTCTCTTCTTCAGCGACAATCATGCATGCTTGCATATACAACAGCCAAAGAAAAACTAATGGTAGTCTTCAAACTATTGTGAATGTCATCTAATTGGATAGAGAGAGTGTTCTATTTTGTGAGACGATAGTAAATTTCCATCTCCCGCAATAAAGTGGAGTTGAGGTTGACAGCATCGTGGAGCAAATCCAGAGAGGTGACAGGCGTCTAGCAGCCACAGTCTCCAGTGTGCTTCACCCAATGTTGTTAATGCAGAGAGTGTTCCAGATCAACCATAATTAAGTTGCTTACTAATTCAATCAGCCAGCTCCGCCTGGCTGCTCTTTTATTAGTGCAGTCTATTACTAATTCACTCCACAAAGGGAGATGTGAGTGATGCAAGAAAGAGAAAAGCAAGATGGGGAGCGCAGGGGAGAGGAAAGACAAGAAAAGACCCAAAAGACCCTCGGCAAACCTCACCATATTTGCTCCTAGTCATTTAAAAAATGTTTTTGAGGATGAAAAATTGATCCGCGGGTCCTCCGTAATCGAAAGCTGACTCGTCTTTTAGAGTACCTTGGGCCGTAGACGAGCAAAATAAAATGGGATACAAAGTTTTATATGAGCATTGTGAGCTGTATCCATTTATCACATCAGTGCCGTCTCCCACTACTTTATCTTTTATAACAGCGGATTAGATATAGAAGTCATTATTTTACCATAACCAAGAGCAAATGTTAAATGTTAAAAGTATTGCACTCAAGGCTGGTGCCTATACATATTTAATATTAAGGCTTTTGCTATCTCTGGTAGCTTTATCAATATGCCATAATGTCTTATCAAGACATGTCATGGCCTTATCATGAAGTATCCTCAAATGGTTTGTCATAAAAGAGTCATGGCATGCTACAATACTTGAATACTTTCACCATGAGCTGTAATTACATGACTGATAGGCCAAGGACCAGATTAACACATACGGACACTTGCACATTTACATACTTCAGCACTTTTGCACTTTGATATTCCTCCGAAGATATTAATATATACTTGTTTTGCTTTTCTACCTCTAAGCATTGTGTTCATGTCCGTGTGTCTTTCTTTTATTACTTGTTTTCGTTAATTATCTCTGGGTTTTGTGGTGGTGGGACTAAATTTAATTATGCAATGTTATAACCTTTGACATACAGTAAAGCATGATGGAAGGGCGTCATATTGCACACCATGTTTTCTATGAGTCTATGGTCACTGAACATCATGTGAGATGTTACATAGTCTGGAAATCCAAAAATCACCAGGATTCCTCTGTTTTAATTTCCCCTCCAGTAGTCTTTAAAACATGCATTCATGTTTGATTAATTGCACAGAGATGATTAATAGTAGGTGATTAAACTCCTTCCAAATGAGGCAACGCTTCCTCGGTTTTAAAAACCCTAATGAGTTAGTGTGCATTATGCAGAGGCACGAATGATACAAAAAGCAGATAATGGGAGGCAAAACCACGGTGTATTGGGAACTCAGTGTGTTTTCTTTTCGTTTTTTACTAATGTTTTGTACAACATTGACTCATTCCATACATTCATTCCGTCAGTCATTTGGGGGATTTCAGGGGACACTGTCATTCTTAACGCATTGATGAGATCTCTGCAATTTCTCCTCTTCTGAGTCTTGCACCCTGTGTGAGAAATGTGGGCGTAACATTTGGCTTGTGGGTGATGGTGGAGGCATGCTTCCTCTCAGCGTAATAATGTAGGACGTCGCCACATCGGTGAGTTCATCAGGACGGTCACAGGTCAGACTGAACATGTTCCAATTAGTTCAGTAAAAACACCCTCTCGGTGGAGCGGCATCGCGTGATCCAGACGTTCTGAACCTTTGGCAACAGGCAGTAAATGACCCCGTTTTCACACAAAACATCGGCCTCATGTTTCGTTTTCTCTAGTGGGGGGCATGTCATCTGTTGCTTTCCCATTAGGGAGCACAAAGGGCAGGATACCATGACAGTGGTGTCGCTGTGCTGACTCTCCACTGAGGAAATGTGTGCAGCTTATCCACCAAGACCTGCATGGACACTTAATTCCTTTGAGATCCAAATACTGGAAAATTGAACAACTGAACATAATTTTCAGTGGAAGAACGATCTGCGTTTTAGATTGACGGAATCTGAGATAAGGGAAAGAGAATTGATATAGTGCTATGAAAACATTGGACTGACTGATCATAAAGGGTTCATCATAAAGCAAGTGCCCTTGGTTTTAAATCTGAATGATGATTTAGCTGTCCCGGCAAGCATGAAGAATTGTATACGCTAGAGGGGTCACCTCCACATCTGGTACCAATTAGCTCAGTGAGGGAGATGACGGAATAATGGCTGCAGTGCCTATAGATCAAAAACAGGTGACTCTCCATTTAGGCAGTGAGACGTAAGAAAGCAGGGCCATCGATTAAGGCTTGAAGGTTCACCTCCCGAACTTGTACAAAGCACCTGCATGAGGTCAAAGAGGCCTGGGTATCCAGCAGGTAGACGATCAACAAAGCATGCAACGTGCCACTGAGGTTTCAGTCATTTTAATTCAATACATCTGGAAGAGCACGATCTATTTCTTCATATTTTTTTTTGTAATTCAAATTTTTTATAGCTTTTACCTTTGGTACATGACAGCACAATGCTTCACATTGTGAAACATTTCCTGTTGCTTAAAATACATGTAACATCAGTGGCATAAGAAGCAAAAAATAAAATAAAATAAACAAAATCAATAGTATAAAGGGCACAGAGCATGATATATTTCTGTCACTTAATACTGAAACATGGGTAAGATTTTAGTGCAACAAGCTTCAGTGATGAAGTCTTTGGTACTGCGAACCTTTTTTCATTATCCGCAGTCTCTGTTCTATCAACAGCTAAGAATGACTATTCTTATCTGATGCAGATCTACTACAGCTGTATATTCATTTGCTGGGGACTATTCAAGATACCGGTGGAGAATAGATCGACTTCTAGAGGAGTGTCAACTGAAAAAAAAAGGCATCGCAGTCATACATCGGGGATTCCTGTGGGAATATGACATACTTTGGTAGAGAAAGCAGAGAGCACATGCATCCGTTTTGAAATACTAATACCTGTTATGAGGTTTACAAAGGCAGATGAACTAACAGAATTCATCTTTGAAAACAGTATTTTAAACAAAATGCTCATCTACCTTTTTGCAGCTTTCTGTAGCTGTGCATTTAAACGGCCAATACCACCCTTTAACACCAGTCACGCTCTCCATTTCTATTTCAGACCGTGCTACACCTGTTTGAAACGGTTAAAGTGGCCCATCACATGGATGATACATTCATCCACATACTATAAATCTGGGAGCTGACTAGGAGTGCAGCAATATAGAATAACTAAAAGTCTGTGCTCGCCAAGGGATACTGTTTTTTTATCTGTTTAAGCTGAATTATGAAGTGCTTGCTTATTTAACTTGACTCATAACCTGGACCATAACCTGTGAACTCTGTTGAAACCAGCAGGGAGCTGTATGGCCATGGCCATCAGAGGGCTACAGACCTCAAATGTACATTGTCCAACAAGAGGCCAAAATGTACAAGTATATCACATTGCAGGAAAAAAACAATAACATTGAGGTAAAAGCACAGTGTTGATGGAGTTTTTCCATATCCATGAGTCTCAAAAGCCTACTCATTGGCCAAATGTTTTGTGATGTTACACAGGGTTGGCTGCATGTAACATTAGATTTATAACGTCTGCTTTGCCCCCTCTCCCCACCATCTGTCCCCAGGGGCAAATTAATTCCATGCCTGAAACATATCCCTTTCCCCCCTGTACCCCTGACATGACACATCTGTCGTGGTCATTATCCACAGTCTGACACGTTTCTGGAACACATCACAAACCACCTTAACACAAAAGATGTGGTCACTATGCCACCCTCACAGACCATCACAGAGGACAAGTTAAATATGATGTTGTCTCTAGAATGTCTCGCTCTCTCTCTCTGCCACTGCCTTTGTAACTTGGATGTAAGCAGTTTCTGTACTTTGGTGGCAGAGGCTCAGGAGGTAGAGCAGGTCATCTGATAATTGGAGGGTTCCCGGTTTGATCCTTGGCTCCTCCTTGCAAAAATGTCGAGATGTCCCTTAGCAAGACACCTAACTGCTTCTGATAAGCCGATTGTTACCTTGCATGGTTGACACTGCCATCGGTGTGTGCATGGGTAAATGTGTGGCATTAATTGTAAAGTGCTTTGAGTGGCTGTTGCAGTTAGAAAAGCACTATATATGTAAATGCAGTCCATTTACCTTATGTTGCTCCATCTGTTACATCTCTTCATGTACCTTGAATAATAAGCCTCATAGTGTTTTGTTAAGGAAGTTCCTACAAAGGGCACAGTAAACAGTTCAACGTAGGCCTGAGTGGCTCTCTGTATGTTTGTGGACTGTGTCATAGTGCCCAGTGCTCAGGTGGTGGCTGCCCTGATGAGACCAGACTGCTTGCTGTCCTCAGTCTAACTTGACAACATCGTCAGTGGCCCATCATGAGGTCTTGCACCTGATCCTGGAGATTAAAACCACAGGGACCGAGTATGCCTGGGATGCCTTGTTTTCATGCTTACATACACAGAGTCAGCAGATGTACAGGAAATATTTGCTTTTGGGAATACAACCGAGTTCCCATTTCAAAAATATGTTACTTCCAGGGCCTCTGTTATTTCAGAAAACGCATGATCTTTTTCTCCTAGCCAGAAACAACAGGAAGCTACCCTGCCTTCTAACATGTGATCAACATTTCAAAACTTTGAAATTTTGATTTCAAAAACTTATTTCATCCTTATTTGATTTCAAAAACTTATATAGCACATTTTGTGCTTTAGAATGCAAAAGTAAGTACATTTCATATATTAAATTAAAGAGAAGGTGATGACAAAGAAGAAAACAAACAGAACATAAAACTGAATGAAAATCAAATAAATATTGGTCGGACTTCCCTACAGACACACAATTGGCCGTGTCTGCGGGTGGGAAGCTGGATGTGGGTATGTGTCCTGGTCGCTGCACTAGCGCCTCCTCTGGTCGGTCGGGGCGCCTGGAGGGTGAACTGGAGGGAATAATGTGACCCTCCCATGCACTACATCTCCCTGGCGAAACTCCTGACTGTAAGGTGAAAAGAAGCGGCTGGCGACTCCACATGTATCGGAGGAGATATGTGGTAGTCTGCAGCCCTCCTCGGATCAGCAGAGGGAGTGGAGCAGTGACGCTTATAGAATAGAAATAAAACAATTGAAATCGCAACAACAGAGTGAAGAGAACATTATAGAACCGAGGAGATACAATAAATGACATGACAAAACTCCTAATTGATCAACATCAAAGTAGCAGCTATTAAGAAAGGTAAAGGATTAGTCACCCTAGATGCAATTGAAAAGATTTGTTTTCAGTTAGCTTTTAAAAGTTGTCTGTTGAAGTGGCTGTCTCAGTTCAAATAAGAGAGTACAGTCTAGGACCATAAACTCAGAATGCTGCTTCACCATGAGTCTTAGTTTGTGTTCTTGGAATAGTTGGGAGATGATTGTCAGTAAATGTCCATAGAGAGGAAAGTCTATGGTAAAGTCTGTTTTTTCTCATTATAGGTTTGTTTTTGTGGATGGGAATTATCCGCTTCAGAGCAGATAGCATTAATACAAAGCTCATTCAAATGTAAAGGGACGTCCAACGATATTTCTTATTTTATGCCTTAGGAAATGTGCTGTTTCTCACTGGACTGTAGAGACAACAGTATGAGCACAAATGGACATAAGGCTTTGGCTCTATTGCAATGTCCTCTGTGTTTTATTAAGTTTTGATAGGTTTCAAAAATTGTTAAACTAATCCAATCCAATCCATAAATACATGCCTTCTTAAGATTATTATCCTTTATTTCACACATACTCGTAAAAAGTGCACTCATTTCTGTCTCTCTTCAATTTATTCTGAACATGCACACAGAAACAATATCATTAGGAGAACATATTTGGTGAGGAAAATAGCTACCACAAGAAAAGATTAAACAGGAAATCAAAAGAATTGATCATCTCCACCCATCACTCTCCTTCTCTGCTGCCAAAACTTTTTGTTTCCTGGATTTTTCCACCCTTTTCTCCCCAATTGTACCCGGCCAATTACTCCACTCTTCTGAGCCACCCCAGTCGCTGCTCCACCCCCTCTGCCAATCCGGGGAGGGCTGCAGACTACCACATGCCTCTTCCGATACACAAGGGAGTCGCTGGCCACTTCTTTTCACCTGACAGTGAGAAGTTTCCCTAGGGGGACGCAGCATGTGGGAGGATGACGCTATTCCCCCCAGTTCCCCCCCACCCCGAACAGGCGCCCTGACTGACCAGAGGAGACGCTAGTACAGCGACCGGGACACATATCCACATCCGTAGGGAAGTCCAACCAAGCCAGAGGTAACACGGGGATTCGTGCTGCCGAAACTTTGATCCATGTCTTCATCACATCCAGAATTGACTACTGCAACAGCATTCTCTACGGCTTATCGTCCGAAGTCCTAAACAAACTCCAATACATCCAGAACTCTGCTGCTCGCCTGCTCACCCACTCCCGTGACCACATCACCCCTGTCCTCCAGAACCTCCACTGGCTCCCTGTCCCACAACGGATCCAATTCAAAGTCCTTCTCCTCACTCACAAAGCCCTCCATAACCAGGCCCCTTCCTACCTCACCGACCTTCCCCACTACCATACTCCTTCCTGCGGCCTTTTGCACACTGGACCAAGCACCGGACCTAGGGTGACAGAGCCTTCTCTATAGCTGCCTCCTCCCTCTGGAAATCCCTCCCCAAATACATCAGAGACTGCACCAACTTGCCCATGTTCACATTAATAATCAGAACTCAGCTTTTCAGCTACAGTGTTCTCAGTTCTAGTCCTGGGGACCCCCTGCCCTGCATGTTTTAGATGTTTCCCTGCTTCAACACACCTGATTCAAATGAACATGCAATGCAGGGCAGGGGGTCCCCAGGACCAGGATTGAGAAACACTAGGACACCATTCAATAGAAAAGGGTCAACAACAGCAAATAGTGTATCTTGGAGGGAGCTTTTTTTAAAGAATGCTCACCATCCCCTTTTGTATCCGCTGTGTGCACGCTGTCTGGACTGCATGAAAGACTCTGTGTCAGGCTCTTGTGGGAGGTCAGTAGTAGCATCAGTGTTTCATTCAGCCAAAAAGTTGTCTTTGTTTATCTCACAAACACTGTGCAATATGCAGCAAGCAGCAACGCTGTACATGTTGCTGCTTGTACTTCGCTTATCACATATAGATTAACTTCATGGTTATAATTCCCAATGTGGAATGTATGTAAATGCTGTTAATAAACAATTAAACTCAAGCATGACTCTCACAAAGCGTTCATATAAACCAGAACTAGCTTTAGTTTAGATGCCAGATTGCTGTCCACTAAATCAATTAATAGTTATTGAACAAGCAATGTATTTAAATGTCTAACAGTTATGTAACAAATGTGTGGTTTTTCTTTCATTAGATCAGTATGACATCTGTGAAGATAACAGATGCCTCAAAGTTTAAACAAATATACTGAGTGTTATAATGATATTTTAATTTCAGTGTTGGCCAAAATAATTATTTTGACATATAAATCATGAGTACTAACCTACATCAAACCACAGATTTCCTCATTTCAATTCTAAAACACAATGATTATATTAAATTATTATATATAGTATAATAAGTATAGCTGTCTGTGTTTTTCTGAATATCTGCAGTGATAGCTGTCACAGTCGGGTCATTTTAGTTTGAGTAAACACATTTGCTAACCAAGACTTGTTTTCTATGCTGTTATCTATAACCTGACTTTCTTTACAGCATGATGTACGACACTCCTACTGAGACTCATCTGATGATGAAGCCACAGCTAAATATCCAATGGTGTGTGAGCTTAAAAAAGTTGTGTTACAAATATTAAAATCATCTCATCAGGATAGTTCTCATTCAGCCTTTTCCTGTCTCTCAGGCTGACCTGTCTAGCTGGCCATCAGATGATGGAGGGGAGGATCCACTCCATGAAATGGTACAGTTTTTTGTCATGCAGTGGTTGTTCCACTTACTGTAGGACAGACAAACTGGACTCACTGGTGTTTGGCTTAACTTTGACTTCTGGTGTTCTTCTATTACAGCATGTTGATGGAGGCATAAACTCCTCAGATGAAAGTGCAGGCGAAGGTGTAATGGTGTCTATGATTGTTTCCATCATTAGGCAAAAATGTATATTTAAAAAAAAAATCACCAAAGCATGAAGTGGGTCAGATTCCTCTTTTTTTGTCTCTCAGGGTGATGATCAAGTCCAGAGGACAACAGACCACACAGGGATAGAGCAACGCCATGAAATGGTGAAATGGTAGGCTACAATATGCACATGCAGTGATTGTTGTACTTCACATTGAGAAAATTTGTCTTTTTTTCCCCCTATCAAAATCCATGACCTGTGCTACATTACAGGTTGCTATGAGAATGGGGAATGGTTTTAAATTACATTGCCTATACCAGTGATATAATCTCCTTTAGTTTATATTTTATGTGTGTTTATGAGTGTTTTGTGAGAGTCAAAGTGTGCATTCACATGAGTTCTGATTGGACACATAAAAAAACAAACCCATTTTGGTGCTTTTGTGCTTAACCAAGCAGCTATAGCCAGTTTTCCTAGCTATCATGGAACGACTATGGAGCAAAGGCTTCTCAGAAAAAGTATCCATGTGAGTGATCCATGTGTTTGCATTGGGGTTTTGTGAGTTAAATGTCCCAATGCTATTTGGCGAGGAGTTGCGAACGCCAACCTGATTACTCTGGGGGGGGGGGGGGGGGTCCCAACTCGAAAAAGATGAGAACCACTGATCTACTGTACGGAATGACCCATTTCTGAATAATTATTGTACATTAAGGTGTAAGCATCAATTTTAATGTTGCGGCTGGCAAAGGTGGGGCTAATTTTGATTATTGCCAAGTAAGTTAATCTGTAATAGTACATAATTATTTAGTTCTGGATTTTTTTTCTGAATCAATCTGTGAAGTAATTAGTAACCAAAACTGTAAATGTTGTGGAGTAAAAAGTACGATATATCCCTCTAAAATGTAGTCGAACAGAAGTTCAAATTGCGAAAAAAAAAAGTTTTTCTAAATACTCAAGTACAGGGACCTCAAATCTAAGTACAAAACCTGAGCAAATGTACTTATTACTTACTTTCCACCACTGCCTTTTAACCATAATAAACCATACATCTGAAATATAGGGACTAGTACATTAACTGTGGGTGTGCTTTGTGATAGGCACAAGAGCAAAAGGACAAAAGCAACATAAATGACGAAGGTTCCCTGAGGACATTAGCGCAAAAGGGTTGCAGAACTTGAGAGGGAGAATTCTTCTCTGAGGAATGCTTTGCGCATCATTGAAGGTATGTCGATTATAACAATACTATGTGTTTTTCTCCATGCTAGTAGCTTGAAGCTCTATGGCTGGCAATGCCAGTCAGTCTGTCTGTCAATCAGTCAGTCCACCACTGAAGTCTAGACTGAAATTACATATTTGAATATCACACCACCGCTAGCATGGCTATAGACTCTTTGTCTTATTTCAATACGTGGAATTGCTAATAGTCACTGTAATTTTAGGTCTCTGAAATGATTTCATCGATGCAGCAGCTTATTTCTCAGCCAAACAAGCAAACCTTCTCAAAGACCCTGGTATGTTGTGTTATTTGTTTACATCTGCTATGTCTTTATGTCTGCTTTGTGTCATCTCTCTTTTTGTAAATTCTGTTTATTTCATAAATGCACCCAATTTAATATATAGATACAGAAAGGCAACAATGATGTGGCAGAAGCAACATCTAAGGAGCACACCTCAACTGCTGGACTGTGTTTGCAGGTACATGATAGGTTGTTATTTAATGGTTCGTATGAATTATAGCTTTTTCATGTTGTTGTTAGTGTTGTTCTTGGTCATAAATCAATTAGAAAATTCAAAATTTTAAAACTTTGAAAATTCATAACAAAAATTCATAACAAATCAGTTGTATGTGCGACCACTTTACAGTTCACCAAGATGTAGGCCAAATTGAGCTGAAATGTTCAGATGCTTTGAGCTGGCAGGAATTACGAAGTCCATCACTCTGTTTTTCTCCCAGTGCTCGAAATTAACGGAGTCCCAACGTCCCAAGTTAGGACGTTCAGAATTGTCATTTGGGACTGGTGTGGGACAATGAGAGAGAAGCCTTTTTTGTGATTGGTTATGGCTATTTTAAAAGTAAGATGAAAGAAAATATTTGATTTGAGAATATTTGATAATCGATTTTCGAAGTTAGTATGCATATTTCATTGGGCGTCACTTGCCGCGCAAACTTTTAGTTTGGGTGCAGTTCATTGCAGTTGTCCAACTAATGTACGAGGTTGGTTATGGCTAACGTTGGCGGCGGAATCCTGAAATTCCTCAAGAGGGAAATGCCGATTTCCTTTTCCAGCAGGACTTGGCACCTGCCCACAGTGCCAAAACTACTAGTAACTGGTTTAATTACCATGGTGTTACTGTGCTTGATTGGCCAGCCAACTCGCCTGACCTGAACCCCATAGAGAATCTATGGGGTATTGTCAAGAGGAAGATGAGAGACACCAAACCCAACAATGCAGACGAGCTGAAGACCGCTATCAAAGCAACCTGGGCTTCCATAACACCTCAGCAGTGCCACAGGCTGATTGCCTCCATGCCACGCTGCATTGATACAGTAATTCATGCAAAAGGAGCCCCGACCAAGTATTGAGTGCATGAACATACTTTTCAGAAGGTCGACATTTTTGTATTATAAATCCTTTTTTTGATTGGTCTTATGTAATATTCTAGTATTTTGAGATACTGGATTTTTGATTTTCATGAGCTGTAAGCTGTATTCGGCAAGATTCAAACAAAAAAAGGCTTGACATATTTCACTTTATGTGTAATGAGTCTAGAATATATGAAAGTTTCACTTTTTGAAATAAATTACAGAAAATAATGAACCTTTCCACAATATTCTGATTTTTTGAGATGCACCTGTATGTAACATTTGGCTCTGTGTACAAATGGTCACGGAAACTGAACACTGTAAAAGTGTTAGTATGCAGTGTTATTCAAGGTTGCTTTGTCATAATATCTGTGCCAGAAAATTTAGCTGCACCATATTGGTAATTGTCAATACGTGTTCTCTTACATGTCATCTAATGTGCGGTGTATGAAATTGTCTAAATAATAATTGCACTGTTAAAAAATGTATGTAATTGTGTACAACGTATTGTACTTGTCTTAAGGAAAGGTTTAATGAGCAACAATTTCAGAATGAAAAAAAAACTTCAATTTGGGACAATGGTTGTTAAATCTGGAACAGTTAAGTAGAATTCGGGACAGTTGTGGGACACTGGGGAAGAAAAGTTAATTTCGAGGCCTGTCTCCTCCCACATTTTCTGCTCAATTGACACCAAACTTGCTACACTGCATCTTCAGACTGTCCTTCACAAACCCTGCAGCCAGATTTTGGAATTATCAAAAATTGAGCCCATGGTGCATCGAAATATTTTACTGTAAACAGCTACTGCAAATCCTTGCTAAATAAATCTTTAATGTTCATGAAAATAAATTTCAAAATTTTGATGTCATGGTAGATGTAGTGTGGTAAATTTCAGAACTTTATCTGCAAGTTTACATTATTTTGAATTCTATCCTCATGTAAACTATTGCAGTCAATAGAACTAGAGCATTTTTAAACATCAGTTTCTCACTTAAGGAGCAATCAATCTTTGTAAAAATGAATTACAGGCATCTCTGTGTTGCTGATGGACCCTCTTGTATTTCTCATTTGTCTTTCTCCTTTTCTTTTTTTCATCGTCCTCCTCTTCCTCCTTCTTCTTCCTCAAAATGCCCAGCCCCAGCTCACTGCTGTGCAACAGCTATAATTTTTCCTGGATGTTGTTTCTTGTGAACTATATTAGTATAGGCCATGTCACTGTAGCTCTGGCTTTTTCATTTCAGAAACACATTCTTCTGTGCTTTTTAAATGCAGTCTTTCACAATGCAACTGCCTTTAGATGACCAGGATGGTTTGATTGCCCCGTGGCTGTCTGTCTGGTAAGTTTCATATTCTCTAATAAGTATACTATAAAGTGGGGCCATGGAACAATGCATAAAAATAAACCCCTGAAATTAGGAATCTGAGATAAATGGGAAGATTAACAATCAAATGATTTTAGTTTATTTCAAAACACGCCCTTTTAATATGACCCAATGTTGTACTTACTTATGTTCGTAGGAGATTCCACAAGCTATCAGGGATAGGTGCAACAGGGTTACAGCAGCAAAATACACCAATGATCCCATGCATGGTCTGTACACCATGGAATATATGGCAGCTCACAGCGTAAATGGGCTTGGGTCATCAAGCAAGGGGAGACACAACTATCACTCCCTACCGAAGATGTTCGAAAGATTATTTTTAAGCATTTCTTCTTCAGTGGCAATCAGTTATGGGCAGTCTCTAAAGGGTGACACATGCCAGCTGCACTGTGTAGTGTTGTATTATTTCATAACTAGGGATACACAATATACATCGGGCCAATAAATTATCTATATTATGTATTATTTCAATAATGAAATTATAGCTGATAATACGGAACCAAAATACTTTCATTGACTTAACAAGCACAGCATCTACACACTCTGATACAGTAGTCAGTATAGCCCTTTAAAGATGGTTTGTGATCCACCAATAAATACAAAGAAGTGCAGCACACTGTTGTCGCACTCATGACGTCAAACTGCTGTAGCTGTAGAGCCACAAAGTGTAGACTAGAGAGGTAAACATGTCAGAACTGTTGTTTGTTTTTGTTGTAATAGTGATGCCAGTTTGATTTGGTTAGGTCAGAGCTATGGAATATTAAATCATCCATCTTTGCTCACTACATCTTAGCCTTTCTTACCCTCAGGTGTGCATAAACTACAGGTTATGAATTTCTTTTTAAAATACAAAAATGTGAAATTATTGGTTATGTTATTGCATCGGCCATGAGAAGCAGGTAATTATCATATCGGCAGAAAAAAATCCATATTGTGCATCCCTATTCATAACTGTAGCAAACACTGAATGAGCCATACAGATTTAAGAATAGTTAAGGTGAGCGGGTATTGTGTAGAGCGGGCATAGATATGTTGCCCTTCCTCTTTCAATAGTTTGTTTGTCGGTCATTCTGTCTCTGTATGAAGTCTGTCTACCTGTGTCTGTGTCTCTACCCATGTGCCTGTATCTATCTGTAACTTGTCTGTTTATTTGTCAATTCTCCTTCCCTTTAATTCTTTTGTCTCTTTAGGTGAAGTTAAATCTGTTTTCCCAGACAAAACTGAGGATGAAATAAAGACATTAATTCGTCAGAAGTTGTCCAATTCAGCCAAGATCATGAGAAGAAAATCCTGCTAAAGCATAAACATTTAAAGGTCCAGTGTGTAGGATTTGGTGGCATATAGGGCGATTGCAACCAACTGAAAACCCCTCGCCTCACCCTCCCCTACAGTGGCTGTTAAATACGTGAAAAAACACAGAAGGCCCTCTCTACAGCCAGTGTTTGGTTTGTCCATTCTGGCCTACTGTAGAAACATGGCAGTGCAACACGGCGGACTCCGTGGGAGGAGGACCCGCTCCCTCTGTAGATATAAAGGACTCATTCTAAGGTAATGAAAACACAACGAATCTTATTTTCAGGCGATTATACACTAATGAAAATGTTTTTTATATAGCTTATATTACACATTATACTCCATTTCTGCCAATAGAGCCCCCTGAATCCTGCACACTGCACCTTTAATACTCCACTGACTTCAACAAACGTTTTGGTTTTTTGTTCGCACATTTGTTCAAATAATAAATAGGCCCTTGTTTTTTTTAATTGCCTATGTATTTTTGTATCTTGTTGTCTTTGTTTCCTGTATAAACATTACATGTTTTTAATGTAATTAGGCAATCTGTTTTTAGTCAATATTTTAATTCATAAAAGTAAATAGTGAGTTGCTGTATTGTTTATTTGCCTCAGTCCATTATTTTATTTGATGTACCATTGTACATTCTACAGTATCTACCATGGTAATGGTATATATACCATGGTCCTACTTTTGTCTATACGCTATGGTAATGGTATATAAACAGTACTACAGTACTTGTACCACAGCACATACCATACGGTTTATTATAGTATACTGTATGGTACCGTCAAAAATACCACGGTAAATGCACCATAGTAATAGTACCATCGTACTACTATGGTTCAATTACGATGGTAAACTTCCCAGTGGGTTGCTTAATCAAATCAAAGGTAAACCCTCGTAGATTAATTGTTTGTACGGTTGAATTATTTGTATTCAACAAAAGTTGAGTTGTTTATATGGTAATTGATATCGAGACTGGTGTCAAATTATAACCTCAAACGTGACACAAGAAAGCTGATGGAATCGTCATACTTGAGGAAGGCTATAACGTTGGTTTGGCAGTTGCTCTGCTAGGACAGGATCACATTTAGAGTTGCTACTTACACATGTTCAATCACAATATTTATTTGTGTAAGAAACGATACGGGTCTAGACTAGGGGTTAAGGGTTAAACACGCAATACTAGTCCTAACCTGGAATGTGTACAAAAGATGGAAACGAGGGAAGAAACAGGAAGACGGACTGATTTCCAAGGCGAGAGAAATAGCCAAGAGGTGGGCTAGCTTACCGGGGTAGAAGGCTAGCAGTTAGCAGGTCCCTCCGACAAGGCCTCGGCCGCGGCGGACTTCGTCTTAGTATTTTAGTTCAGTTTAGGTTGATGCTGGATGGATCTGTCACAGTAAATTTGTTCCGGCCGGGGAAAAAGTTTCGGATGACGCGACAATGGCGTTCTAATCAGCTGTTCGGTAGCGTTCGGTATGGGTTTGAATTTTCAGTGGCAGCGTTGCTAGGGAGGTTACTATGAAAGGTGGCTGGTGAGCGCTCGTGCATTAACGTTAGGTTTTTGCTTGTCACGAGACGTCATTTCACCTCAGACTACAAGAGCGCGAGTTGGACAGATGCATATCTCCCACCTCTGGCTATATTTGCTGTTTTCAAAGACCACTTCATTGCTTTTGTGGACATAATCCTCATCAGTTCTACTGTTATTTATATTATTGACAAGCGATTTAAATCAACGTTGCTTTTTAATACTTTGGTATCTGTAAACTTAACAGTTACCTAGTCGCTACCGATCGCGTTAGCTATAGTCAGACATTAGCTTGCTAGCAGCTAGATACTTAAAAGCACAGTTAGACAGCTATCTTTCTAATACTGTATAACTTAACAACCTGTCAGTCATTTGTAACTTGTTAGGATGGTGTTATTCCAGGATATTTTGTTTTATCTTTCCAGAAAGGAGAAGTACAACCCTGGACTCTCCGAGTCCTCCAAGAGAGCCATCAGGAAGGTTGCAAAAAACTATTCACTTCAAGGTAATGCTAAGTAACTTAAGTTATATATCAGAGACACCACTTTTTTACTGCAGGCTTATGTAAACTCGTTTAGTTTGCAAGTTTCCGTAGGTTACCATTGCTGACGTTAAAGTTCACCTAACACTTCGTAACCTTGGCTAATGGTTAACTCACTAGCTAGCTAGTGCTAGTTGTTCAACATAGCAGTCAGACTAGAGAAGTGTCAGTCGACCAAAGTGTTTCCTATTGCCAATCAAATGTAAGTAATATACCATGTTATGAAGGGTGTGTGTTCCGGCAGGGAAAAGTTCCGGTCGCGTCATCCGGAACTTTTTCCCTGGCCGGAACAAATTTACTGTGACAGCTCCTCAAAAATAAAAGAAAGTTGGTTTTCTTCAAAGTCCTTCAGCTAGAATGGTGTGAACCTGTAGTGTCCTGGACAGTGTTTTCAAAGTGGCATATCCTGAGGGGTTTATGCAAACTACTGCCATTATTAGTCCATGGGCCAGACGATATTTCGGTACACTCAAGGTGGCAAAACTTACTTATAATTTTTGAAAGGATCCATGTCTGTAGATGATATTTTGGTATGATAACCATTCCTGAGTGGCAGCTGTATCACAGTTATCAGCTCATGAAGTTAACCACCCGCTAAACTAAATTGCATTTTAGACGCTGGTGCATATCCTGGTTTAGCCTCATGGTCAGGACATTTTTCAATGTTCTATAATATTGTCTTTGGTATAATTTTAAAGGGGACCTTCTTAGCTTTCATTCAAGCCCTGTTGTGGATATTTCTCACAAATATAGAGGTCACTTGAGCTCTTCAACCCGTCAATAACACACATCTTTCTGCAATGTTCGCCTAAACTATATACTTTCTTTTAGCCCTGTGGCATCTAGGAATATCAGGGACACAAAACACAAAAACTGGAATACTCACAGGACTGTAAAGATTCAGGAAATGTATAATATACCCATACTATTTCATTGTGTGAGGTGATTGTGAGCCTTAAATGAGAACTAGACCAAAGCCAGTTAGGTCACAAACTGGTCTCTATACATTTGTTTAAATACACAATCAAAATACATGATAAAAAGGAATACCATAGTGAGGTAATGAACTATTTTAATATTTTAAACAACATTGACATTTACATATACTTAGTCAATGATACATGTAATCCCATATCATTAGTGGGTATATGTAATGGTAATGGGTAGGGTAATGGGTATATGTGAATATGGTTACATTATTGTTATCAAGCTCTGGGTAACCAAGTCCAGAATCAACATCCTGTGCATCAATAGACTACTACCACAGTAATACCATCAGAATCATCACACTGTCATTCATCAAGCTGCTCGTTTCTCTCATCATCTGACTCCCCAAGTTCAAAGTCCAGTTCTGGACCATCCTGCTGTTTTTGGTTACTGCAGGTCTGTAACCTGCACATGTCTGTGCATGGAAGTCCATTTGACAGGCACATGCAGCTTGGCATTTTGCATGAATGCACACACTTGCATGTTAGCATTTCCAAGACCACATCTGGTGCAGGTGGGGAGCGCATCCAGTAAATGGCCAGCTTGCCTTCATCATCTGTCCATCCATACTCAGTAGGGCTTGGCACCACAGGGTTAGCCTGCAGACAGCACTTCCATATTGCTGCCTGATAGTTGGCTCGTTGAACATGCATAAAGAGACAGTCTCTACATGGTGGCAGCTGGCTGGACTCAACCTCTCCCCTTTTGGTGCAGAAGAGCTGGTAACGCAGTTTGTTCACCTCAGCAGTGCTGCTATTAGCAACATACATCCGACAGGTGAACTGCTCAATTTTCTGGAACAGCTCATCACTCACATTCCATGTCTGTCCCAGTTGACTAAAAGTCTCTTGGCAGGAAGTGTGCTTTCTCACTATCTTCAGGGCATTCAGCTTCCCTCGACCAGCGAATGCACTGACAGTGTCGCAGCCTGTGAAGGCATGTAAGCCAATTAGGCTGTCACAGATGCTGTCTCCAAGTGAACTTGCCAGTTTGGTGATGTCGACAAACCGTGTGCGGTTCTGAGTCCCACACTTCTGGTAGATGGGACAGGTGATGTCCTTCTGGAAGCCAAGACAAAGCACCATGACATCAGTGTCCTCAGCTGTGATGATAACTGACTTTGAGCCCGCATTTGCTGCATGCAATGCATGCAGGAGCAGACGGGTGTCAGCTTCATGTGTGGAGTGCAGTTCTGCTGCTTCCTCACACCCATCTTCTGTCAACTTGTAGCAGGTTTCCTCACAGGTCATGTACAACACCTTGCCATGCAGCATAGCTCTGTATCGTGGGAGTTTCCACTCTTCCACCAGAAACTTGATGAGACTGGTCTTGTTGGAGGAACTGCACAGAAATCTTCTCCACTGCTGGACGTGGTGTCCCCCTGCAAGATTCTTGTACTGGAGAGTGATGTCTCCACCCCGGTTCAGTCGTTCAGCATCTTCGATCGAAGTCTGGTGATAGACATCAAAAACAACATCAATCCTCCCACTCTGTGCTCCCTCATGGAGGACCTGGGTCAAGGCTGACTCTGCCACCTGTGCAAAGGTTTTGTTGTTGCCATTCATTTTTTGGACCAGGCTCATCCCATCAATGATGGAAGTAGATGGGATTGGGATGTCTTCTGCAGGAGATACATTCTTTTCAAGCTCTTTGGCAAGTGCAGCCTTGTTTGTTTTTCGTAAGGACCCATCAGCATTTGCCAGTGCCCATGGTAGTGGGCCCAATGGGTAGGCAAGGACATCCTTCAGATTCACTTCCTGCTTTCAGCCACCAGGATCATGTGACTGAAAAGGTTTCTATCTGCCTTCAGAACCACATCCTGTGCTTTCTTTCCATGAGCTTGTTTTGTGCTGACATTGGAGAATGTTTTCAGACTTTGCTTGGTCATCTTGTCGTGGAATTTCACAGGTGGTGGGTCTGCATCTAACCTTGTTTGCTGGAATGCTTGGTAGGCCTCTTCTCCTTTCTCAAGAGCTCTCAAGAGATCTATGGTCACATCAGGTGGAGCCATGTTGCCAGTGGAGAGGCTAACCAAATCAATCTCATCAGGGGACATAGGATTGAGCCAGTTATTCTCCATAAGGTCCATGAGAGACTGGACATCTGCTTCATCTCTCTTGATCCTTGGACTCTGTAGATCTGGATGAGACCATTTGCACCTGCCTTGACCTGTCAGGTCTCTCAGCTGTCTGAGGTACATGCTTCTATACTCAGCTGTGAGATAATATTTGGTCACAGCTCCTGGCTTCAAGCTGAATCCCTTTGTCCCTCCAGCTGTTTGGGTGTCTTTGTTCACTGTTTCTTCTATAGCTTGGTCAACAGGGATTCAGCCAAAGGGATTGGTGGAGCCCAGTTGGACTGAGAAGCCTCCTTCCATGAATTCTGTGTACACATCTGGGTGTGTGATGGGCAGCTCAGACATCTGGGCGTAGTAGTAGGGGAGGTAGCGTGCATAATTCATCCTGTCATAAGCAAAGCACCATGGGATCATTGCTCGAATGCTAGCCAAGTGTAGCATCCAGTCTCCCTCTCTGGATGCTCGGATGAGCCCCAACAAGATTTCAACCATGTCCAAATAGGACATCCAGAAGTTCGAGAGGCTGCCGTTTCCACCTCTAAGGAACTCACGGTAGACTTCAAATAGATCCATGATGCGTGTACAAGAGCTGTTCTCGAGGACCTCCTTCAAAGCATGTTGTGAGACTTCTTTCCCAAGGCTGTCAATGGTCTTCAGTGTCTCATTCAGGTGAACCATGTCATTCCTGTGAGTTTCTTCCAACCAGGACAGGAAACCATTCAAGGTCAGTCGCATGAGAGCCTCATACAGGAGCTTGTGTAGTCGCACTGCCCTGTTGTACTTGCGGCCATCCATAACACCAGCAACTGAGCCTTCTGCAATCATGCCAGACTCAATGCAGAGGTCTTTGAGTCCAGCATCTTGGAAACGCTTTCCTATTATTGCCAGCAGTGTGCAGATGGTGTGGAATACCCCAAACCTAACGATGATATCATGGAACTTGTCATGGTGTTTCCATGTGATCTCGACAGCCTTCGCATACAGGGCTTGGTCAAAGACACAGACAATCTTCCTCAGGCCTAAGCACTGCATGATGTTCAGTGACTGGTTAAGCACCTCGTTGACAGTAGACATTTGTGTCGCTGGAGCATTGATGGTAGGCAGATAGCCTATATTGTCGGGGATGACCGTCATCTCTCCTCGAGTCAGGATGTTGAAGCCTGTCCAGCTGCTGACTGACTGTTCTTCTTGTTGTGACATGCGTGCTAGGACCCAAAGAAGGTTTTTCTCTCTGGCAAGCTTAGTATTGGCTGCAGTATCGGCATCTGACTTTTTGCTTTGTGGTGGCCCTACCCGTTGTCCAGCATTGTAAGTTGGTAACATTGGTGGGGGTCCATCAATGCTTCTCTTCTTTGTTTTGGGAACAGTGGGCATGGGTTGGACAGGAAGTGGGTTGACTGGCTTTGCTTGCACAGCAATCCCATTGACTCTGTGAGATGTTCCCTCACCACTGACAGTTTCTTCAAGACAGTCGATATTGTCCCAGGCTAAAGTTGTGAATATGCCAGGATGGATGTTAGCTGGAAGGGCAATGCCACTCCCTGATGATGAGAGTTTCTGGAGACACAGGGCAGTGTTGATCTCTTCCATCTGTGAATAGGACACACTGTGACCAAGTCGGTTGAGGACGTTTATCAACTCTACATTTCCTGTCAACGATTTGACACTGAATGGCAGAACAATGTGCTTGGAAGGCTTGGTATTTCCACATGTCACTGCATATACTATGTCATGGCCAAATGACTGCAGAAGGCACTGCACCCTCTGGGATGCATGGTCAGGATCATTTGAGCCTGTGAGTAGAGAGTACAGGAAGATAATGAGCGACTCTGGAATGGTAGGACATTCTGCTTCTGGTTTGACTTCAGGCGGCCAGGTTTGAGGAACATCTTGACTTTTAATGTCTGCTCTCAATTTGATGGCTGCTTTGGCTATAACATCTTGTGCACTGACACTTTTCAGGGTCTGCAGCTCCCTTTTGAGAGACTGATTTTCTTTGGCAAGTTCCCTCATGGACAAGTTATCGGGATAGAGGAGGAATTTTCCTTTCTCATCAGGGAATATCTGCAAGGCTCCAGCAAACTCACTCTCCAGGTTTCGCCTTATGTGCTTCTTGGTTGAGTCCTTGACTTGGGCAATGCCTTGGGAGTTCATTGAAGCTACCAGTCTAGAAGAGAGATCAGTCATTGTCATCACTTGAGGATTGCCAAAAAGCTCCATCCTGATGAAGAGGAACAGCTCATTTTATGCCTTATTCACAGCAGCTTCATACTGGGCTGCAGCATCATCATCTTCATTGCTGGCAACCTCTCCTTTGGAAACCTCTTCTTTGGTGTAAAGTCTATAGCATGACCTGTGGTAGTGCCCTTCAGCTGCTACAAGGTCTCTACTCACAATGGCAAGGATTCTGCGGTCCCTTTTCTTTGTGGCTGCACTCCTGATCTTTGCATCAGCTCGCAGTTCTCGACACTGCACCAGTACTTCTCTCGTATTCTGTCTCTTGGAATATTTGCTGTTTTTCTGACAAAATATGCACTCAGCATCATAAGTCCTAGATGTACTTGGAGCATGTCGAGCTATTCTCTTAGATTGTTTCTCTTCAGCAGAGACACAACTTTTCTTTTCTTTTGCAAGGAGGCCATCAAGAATTTGCTTCATAGTGAAGATACTGCGACACTTTCTGTGGTAGTAGATTGCTGGAATCTGTCCCTCAGGAATGTCTTTTGCCAGTTTCAAAACTGGTGCATGATTTCATATCTGAGCTGCCCTGAGCAGAGTTCTCCATGAGTCGACACTTTGTAGTGAAACCAGCTTATCTGTATCATCAGAACAGTGGATAATGCACTCCACCCGTGGGCGCTTTGGTATTGGGTAAAAACTTGCTTGTTCACCAGTGGCCATATTCAGTCAGTTTTCACCTGCCACATACAAACAAATACATGTAACTTAGGTGTATGAACACTACTAAAACAAAGTTTACTTTGCTTCACCAGCGTCATATTACCATTATTTATCTTACATAGCCACAAATAGATACATTACCTAGTTGCTATGCAACAGCTGTATTTTGTCCACATGAGGCCGCTAAAATCAACACAAGATGAAAGTTCCTCGTAGCCACTTTAACTAATCATATTAACATATACATTAAAAGAACATGCTAACATTATGGGAAATTAGCTTACAATCTTCTCCAGAGTGAGACAAGAAGATAGATACCAGTTTCCTCTATATGTGTTTAGTAGAAAGCTATCTGGCTGCACGTTAGCCTAGCTTAGCACAATGAATGGAAGTACACAGTACTGGTTATCCTTGGTTGTTGGCCAACTAAGAACTGTCCCAGAGTTTAAGCTAGGCCAATCAGTACAAGGGGTGTTAAAATGCTATATTTGTAAAAATCTGGGCAAATACACAATTGTGAGAGGCACAGAAACAGGTTTCCTGAAAGAAAAATGAAATAGCTGCTCATTTGGAAAGGTTATCATGTATTATTTTACTTCTGTTAGTGTACCAAATAAAATGGCACCAGTGAAGTTGTGTCACCTTGGGTGATATCGATATCTGGTCTGACCCATGGACTAACTGGCTTTGGTCTAGTTAGTTTCTTAGTAATAATGCCCTTCTAATGTAAGGTTCACAATCACCTCACACAATGAAATAGTATGGGTATATTATACATTTCCTGAATCTTTACAGTCCTGTGAGTATTCCAGTTTTTGTGTTTTGTGTCCCTGATATTCCTAGATGCCACAGGGCTAAAAGAAAGTATATAGTTTAGGCGAACATTGCAGAAAGATGTGTGTTATTGACGGGTTGAAGAGCTCAAGTGACCTCTATATTTGTGAGAAATATCCACAACAGGGCTTGAATGAAAGCTAAGAAGGTCCCCTTTAAAATGATACCAAAGACAATATTATAGAACATTGAAAAATGTCCTGACCATGAGGCTAAACCAGGATATGCACCAGCGTCTAAAATGCAATTTACTTTAGGGGGTGGTTAACTTCATGAGCTGATAACTGTGATACAGCTGCCACTCAGGAATGGTTATCATACCAAAATATCATCTACAGACATGGATCCTTTCAAAAATTATAAGTAAGTTTTGCCACCTTGAGTGTACCGAAATAGGAAAGTTTGGGCTCTGGCCCATGGACTATATCTAACTCAGGGGATGCACTGGCGGCTCACAGGGACGTCATCTTAGAAACGCTGCTTAACCACGCCTCCAATCATTTCCCAATGAAAACCAGTCCAAGTAAGTAAGAAAAAGAAGAGGGGGGAAAGGCAGCTATAACCCCTATCACTTATATCACCAGATATGAAATGTTCTCCGCAAATCTTGGCGTTTGATATTTGCTCTTCTGACCACGTCTTCCAGTCAGTCCCCCCGACAGATCGCATGAATCCACGCCTGCCTTCTTCGTTTTTTCGATTGGGGTTTTCCCTTTCGGCATGCGATAAAAATGCAGATGATCGTTTTTACCATCTTTACGATTTGTACAACCGACAGCGCAACGATTGTGAGGCATTTCGTTTCGTTTTAAATCAATTTCTCCGGGATGATCTCTTCGAAATGAACGTAGTAATGTTTACAAACACAAGACTCGTGGCCCCTTTTTGCCTCACAATCTGCGCACGCACATTTGGCGCATGTAAACAAGGGAACACGTCTATAACGTATGCAATACTTGTCAGTGTTGTCTGCATCACCATAGCCCGCTATAGCCTGGCTGGCAATATTTCGAGTTATGATGTCCTTTGAAAACATTTAATCTAAACTGTTCAGTAAGAGAGTATAATGTAGTTGTGCTGGCCCTTTAAGAGAAGGTGAATGTTGACTGTTGTGCTGCGCTGTTTGTTCATGTGGACTTGCCGTAGTTTCCTTTACACGGAAGAAAGCCTTGAAGCAAACCACTGTTTTTTACTCCTCTTTTGTTCACTTTTCTCTGCTGAACCCTAAAGAGCATATATCTGTAAGTAACACTTACCTATTTATGTTAAGCTTACCTGTTATGGTCTTCTGAAACAGTTAATAGATGTGTGGTAAACTTAAAAACGCGAGCGATGCTAACGCGTTAGCCTGCCTATGGCATTTTCAATGTTAATTTAGCATTAAGCTAATCGCTAGTTAGCTGTAGTGGCTAATCCATGATAATTTCAGCACATGTTTGAGTATATTTGTGTTGTGCATAATAATTAATGACTCAGCGTTTGTTGATATAAAGAAAGAGTCAAATACATTACAAACTGTAACATTTTATTCATTTATGTTTTATCTGTATTGCAGTTTCACAGTGTTTCTGAAAGTAAACATCTAAACTTACCTGCTGACTCCTGGATGTTTATTGAGGAACCCTGTTAGCAATCTGCCAAACTAGAAATCAGCTATATCCTAGTAAGGGCAGAATAGTGAAAAGATAGACGCCTAACGGGTTACCTACAGAAAAGTGGATCTTCGTGGAAACACACACAGTTTTCTTCTGCCATCAAAGCTGCAGGAAACACAATGGATAATAATGAAGAGACGTTTGAGACGCGATCAGTATGTTCAGACACCTCACGTGCCAGTCAGCGCTCCTCAGCCAGCGCCATTGCAGCCAGAGCACGTGCAAAAGCGGAGGCTGCAAGTGCGCAAGCATCATTTGCACAAAGAGAAGTGGACATGATTAAAGCACAAGCATACATTGAAGAAGAGCAACAAAAGGCTGCAGCTGAGGCTGCTAGAAGGAAAGCAGCGCTGCAAGCCAGTCTACACGCACTGAGGCTAGAGAGCGCCGCTGCAGCTGCCGTCGCCGAAGCTAATGTTCTGGAAGCAGCTGCAGAGAACGAATTTGAAGAGCTAGATCGCGGTAGCCTAAAAAATTAATACGCTGAGCATAAGTACATGGAGAATCCAAAACCTGAGCCTCACCAGGACTCAAAGCCGCTGGAACCCACGTCAACACGAATGCGCCAGCTAACAATGGACGATGGTGAGACAGCTGAAAACAATATGGGGGAAGGTGAAGAGGAGTCAAGTGAGATCAGCCGCTATGAACTCCGTGACTTACCTGTTCGGCAAACGTTCAAACTGAGGGATGATGCTACTCCATATTACCCTCATGCCCAAAGCTCATTCAGGACCGGCTACCTGAAGAAGCGAGAGCATCTGCACAGTTTAAATCCATCCAAAGACACTTTCAGCCACCGAATGCAGTCACACAATACAAGACCATTCAGCAGTAACTACCAACCTCCTCAGCCACATACAGGTGCTGCTCCCAGAACCGAGCCCAGTTCATCATCTACAACCGATCTGGCCAAGTATTTAATACGTCGTGAGATGATAAGCTCCGGGTTGTTAAGGTTTGACGATCATCCTGAGAATTACTGGGCCTGGAAGGCATCTTTCTGCAGTTCTACGGAGGACTTAAACCTGACATCAAGGGATGAGCTTGATCTGCTGTGTAAATGGCTCGGACCAAAATCATCCGAGCATGCAAAGAGAATACGAGCAGTCCACATCCACGATGCAGCAGCAGGTGTGAGCATGGTATGGCAAAGGTTGGAAGACTGCTATGGATCGCCCGAAGCCATAGAAAATGCACTCCTTAAGAAGGTTGATGATTTTCCAAAAATCTCAAACCAAGACAATCAAAGGTTGAGAGAGCTGGGACACATTCTCTTGGAGCTTGAAGCGGCCAGGGCAGATGGATTTTAACCTGGTCTCAATTACCTGGACACATCCCGCGGCATCACTCCGATTGTCCAACAGCTGCCATACTCCCTGCACGACAAGTGGGTCTCTCTAGCATCTCGGTACAAAGAAAGCCACCGGACATCTTATCCTTCTCCTTTGCAAAGTTTGTTTGTGATCAAGTCAAAACGCTCAACGACCCAAGCTTTGCCCCACTCACAGGTGGATTGAGCATGGGAAAGGCAGAGTACTCCTTTAAACACAACGTGAAAACACCAATTTCTGTCAGAAAGACAGAGGTCTCAGTAGACTCTGACAGCAGCCATGACAACCCCTCAGATAAAAGGATGGCCGACCCAGACAAGCAATGCCCACTCCACAACAAACCACATCCCCTTAGGAAGTGTCGTGGTTTTAGGAGCAAATCCTTGGATGAGAGGAAAGCCTACCTTAAAGAGAAGAATATTTGCTATAGGTGCTGCGTGTCATCCAGTCACGTAGCCAAAGACTGTGGAAAAAATGTTCAGTGCAGAGAATGCAAGAGTGACAGCCACCCTACTGCACTACATCCAGGTCCGGCTCCATGGACAACTGAGACTTCTGTAACCACAAGAGATCAAGGCGGGGAGCAAGGGAAAGGAGCCTCTCAAGCTGTCACATCAAAATGCACTGACATCTATGGGACTACAGTCAGGTCAAGATCGTGCTCCAAAATCTGTCTCGTCAGAGTTTATCCAGCAGGCCAGAGAGAGAGACCAGTCAATGCTTTTGCTGTCCTGGATGAGCAGAGCAATAAGTCCCTGGCAAGAACAGAGTTTTTTTTAACTCTTTGGTATTACAGAGGGCACGGCAGCATACACTCTGAAGACCTGCTCCGGAGTCATTGAAACCACAGGGCGACGAGCTAACAATATCATCATGGAGTCATTAGATGGTAAAACTCACATTCCACTCCCCACTCTAATCGAATGTGACATGTTCCCCGATGACAAGTCGGAAATCCCCACGCCTGAGATCGCCAGACACTATACACACCTCAAGCGGGTCGTGGACAGGATCCCAGCTCTAGATCCCTCTGCAGCCATCCTTATCCTGCTCGGCCGAGACATACCACGGGTACATAAGGTTCGAGAACAATGCAATGGACCCCACGACGCCCCCTACGCCCAGCGTCTCGACTTGGGCTGGGTGATCGTAGGAGAGGTCTGTCTCGGAAGAACCCACAAATCAGATTGTGTCAATGATTACCGAACCAATGGGCTGAGTAATGGGCGTACTTCTCTGTTTGACCCCTGCCCTAACAGCCTCCACATCAAAGAGAAGTTTGATCCTCCAGTGCATCGCCATCAAGCTCCAAGGGCTGACGAGACGAAAGACCTGATTGATGAAAAAGACAGTCTTGGTGAAGGAATCTTCCAGCCAACGCCACATGACGACAAGCCTGCCATGTCTGTAGAAGACAAAGGCTTTCTGGAAATAATGGACAGGGAGGTCTTCATGGATGACTCAAACAGTTGGGTGGCGCCACTACCCTTCAGGGAACCAAGGCGCAAATTCCCTAACAATAGAGGACAAGCGGTCAAGCATCTTTCGATGTTACACCACACTCTCGGAAAAAGGCCAGACATGAAGGAACACATGGTTGCTTTCATGCAGAGGATCTTTGAAGCAGGTCATGCTGAACCAGCCCCACCACTCAGTGGGGAACAAGAGTGTTGGTACTTACCAATCTTTGGGGTTTATCATCCACATAAACCAGGCCAGGTACGAGCAGTGTTTGACTCCAGCACCAAGCATGATGGCGTCTCCCTTAATGATGTCCTGTTGAGTGGCCCTGAGCTAAATAACACACTCTTGGGAGTCCTCACTCGCTTCCGTAAGAAACCTGTGGCGGTGGCAGGAGACATAGAACAAATGTTCTACTCTCTACCGGAGTCAGTGGAAGCAAGTCCAGGGCCTTGCCGATTCATTCTGGAGATGATGGCGTCAAGAGTACCTGGCGACACTCCAGCCAAGAAGGAAATGGCAAGCAGACCAACCTAGTCTGCAAATTGGAGATGTTGTGCTTCTAAAGGACAGCCAGGCCAAACGGAATGAATGGCCTACAGGACTTGTTGTAAATACCTTTCCTGGTCAGGACAACAGGGTCCGTAAAGTGGAAGTGAGAGTTGTTAAAGGCGGCTCCCCCATGGTGTATTCAAGACCCGTCTCAGACGTAGTGCTGCTACTCAGAGGGACATAGTGGTATAGCACATTATACCAGGCGAGGAGTGTGCTGCCCCTTTAAGAGAAGGTGAATGTTGACTGTCGTGCTGCGCTGTTTGTTCATGTGGACTTGCCGTAGTTCCCTTTACGCTGAAGAAAGCCTTGAAGCAAACCACTGTTTTTTACTCCTCTTTTGTTACTTTTTCTCTGCTGAACCCTAAAGAGCATATATCTGTAAGTAATACTTACCTATTTATGTTAAACTTACCTGTTATGGTCTTCTGAAACAGTTAATAGATGTGTGGTAAACTTAAAAACGCGAGCGATGCTAACGCGTTAGCCTGTCTTTGACATTTCCAATGTTAAGTTAGCATTAAGCTAATCTCTAGTTAGCTGTAGTGGCTAATCCATGATCATTTCAGCACGTTTGTGTATATTTGTGTTGTGCATAGTAATTAATGACTCAGCGTTTGTTGATATAAAGAAAGAGTCAAATACATTACAAATTGTAACATTTTATTCATTTATGTTTTATCTGTATTGCAGTTTCACAGTGCCTCTGAAAGTAAACATCTAAACTTACCTGCTGATTCCTGGATGTTTATTGAGGAACCCTGTTAGCTATCTGCCAAGCTAGAAATCAGCTATATCCTAGTAAGAGCAGAATAGTAGTCATCAATTCAATCCCTTTACCTCTTATATCACTTATAAAGGGATCTATGATGTACTCTAAGATAATTCCCAAATTACACCTTTTTATGGTTGGAATTTTTTTTATTTTAATGAAAAAAGTGACAGTAAAAAGCCAAGATCAATCTTCGCAAATGAATTCCATCGAACCCCATTAAGGACAGGACATATTTTACAAGATTATATGAGAAGTGCTGCACGTAAAATTTGGACTAGATAGTACCCATCTTTTCCTGTTCTTGCCAAAGCCAAAGAGGTACATTTTAGAATTCTCAATGGTATTTATCCCTCAAACGAATTCACAATACTGAAATTTAATCTAGACTTTAATAAGTGCCATAATTGATACATTCAAATGCATGTGGTATTGATATCAACACAAAAACTGTCATCGTTTCGGATGAATCGGTTGCCTCATCCGCCATCTTCGATGTGCTGTAAGCAAAACAATGCGATTTCCGCAGCGTACGTTTTACGGTGTCCTGCCGCCTGCACACTCTGCCCAGGCGCCAGCCCTTGCCTAAACCAAACGGAGGATTTCCGGTAGGGGAGAATGCATCTGACACGGACTATTTCCTGTTGTGTGCTACATGTGTGAAAGGGCAACTCAGGACAATGTCCGGACCAGACTGATTCTCTGGACATTGTCCGGAGTTCATATGAAAAAAACAGCTAATGACACACACACACACACACACACACACGCACGCATGCAAGAAATCAAGCACATTGTTGCCATATTGTCCCTTTCAATTACAGAGCCGTTTCCAAATTCCATCTCAGCAACTCTGTCTTGCACCTCACTGGTTATATGCCTGCAGGGTATGTGCGTGAGATTTTTCCAAGTAAGGTGTGGAGAGAAGCTGAAGAAAGGGAATAGACGTGTGTGGGGGTGTGGGTGTTGAAGTTGCATGTGTGATTGTGAGAGAGAAAATGAGACAGAGAGAGGGGGAGGAGAGAGAGAAAGATAGGGAGGCGGGGGAGAGGGAGAGATGGGGAAAGTAAGAAAATGGGGAAGGGGTGAATGAAAGGGGTAGCCAATATAGCCTGTCTTCGTGGCTCTTTCAACCTGCTCAGTGAGCCATGTGGTTGCCCTTGTAAACTGTAGCGCTATTTGATTACTTTGTCATTCTTCTTAAGTGACTTTTGCTTTCTGGAGGAAGACACAGAGAGAGAGACAGACAGACAGACAGAAAGAGAGAGAGAGAGAGAGAGAGAGAGAGAGAGAGAGAGAGGATGTCTAAGAAAGTAGGACTTGCATGGGGGTGAGGGGAAATACTATTTTAGAATTGGAGAAGACTTTCTGCTCTTTTACCCATGTGTAGATGTCTTACTTCAATAAATTGTACTTATTTTGACACGCCAGACTTGGACAGGGCTCTTACGGGTTGTACCAGACCAAACCTCTGAGTGAGGTTTCACCTTCTTCTCTACACTTTTTCTGCTCTCTCTACTGTGTACTGTATGGTTAAAGAGCAGCTATTCGCTTTCATCCTCACAGCTCCTGCAGGGAACCTGAGGGACCAGAGAACCACGCAGCATACTAAACCCCAGAATCTGATCCGGACTATCGAGTCACAGATTACAGGGATGCAGTGGACGAATTTCAAAGAGAGGAGGGGGGGGGATGTTTTATAGAGACTACAGCAAAAACCACATTTTGAACAAAAAAAAGAAAAAGTGTGTGAACGTGGACGATCAATTCAACGGTCAATGTTGTGGGTAAAAATCATGAAGCTACAAAGAGATTGACATGTGAAAGCTGTATGCTGTCATATTCATTCTAGCTATAGAAGACTGACATTAAAAGATTCAACTTAATTCATTTTTATATGGACCTCACTGGGTGGAATTACCTGCATCCAGTTACTTATGAATTCAGTTATAGAGCGCCACCCCCTGGCTAAATAAGGTACTGAGTTTGAAATTGTTCGTCTCTTAAATCTAGCCCCATGGGCCTTGAAATAGTATTATTAGATTGCTGCATGTGCTCTCTCCATAATATTTAACTCCACGGTTCAATTCTGTCTGTCCACGGAGGTGGTGCGGAGTTGCTGTTTGTGACAGGTGGCCGCTGGGAGAGGACCTCACAGCAAAGATACTGATAAAGGCTCCAAATTTAGAAGAGGGTCCCGAGGGCCAGTTGTACTGTCATTTCTTCTGCAGGAAGTTAACAAATGCCAAGGGAAAAAAGAAAAAAAAACTAGAAATGTGCCGTTTAACATTATAATTTACTTTGAACAAGTTGTGGGGTTTTATGGTGTAGTTAGATAGTGGAAACCCCGAAGCTTGTGATGCTGCTGCTTTGAGCGACAGGAACATGATGAACCAAGTCAGCTCAGCACCAGAGAAGTGGGAGCCAGTGCAGAGGCAATGACAGGTGCAGGCTGGGAAAGCAATCCAACAATGAACAAGTTATTGGTACAAGGGGGAATTGTATGTGTGACTCACAAGCTAATAGATCGGGGGACAAATATAATTGATGACAGTAGTACTCTTTGAACAAGCAGTGTTACTGCTCTTTCAAACAGTGTATAAATTGTTGTTTATTTGTTGTGCATGCACTATAAGCAGCTACAGGTAATGCAGAGGACAGAGACAGAACCGTTGCAGGAATGGGAACACAGACATGCGAATGGATGAAGTTAAAGCCACAGAGAGCCCCCCCCCCCAGGACACACATTCAGATTTCTTTAAGTGAATTGATATATCAAACACCCAAATCATTTGTCTTGATGCATGCTCTATAATCCAGCTAAGAAAATGAATAAAAATAAAGTTGAATTAGTTCATCTGGATGCAATGTTTATTGACAAATACGTTTCACCACTCATTTAAGTGACCGCTTCAGTCTAAACTGACTGCAGGTATCCTCACCCCTTATAAACAATATAGTCGCATAACGACCGAAACCAACGACCAGTTTCATATGAAGTTGCATATGGGCATAGCCATTAACTAGAGTTACAATGGCCATGTGTGCTATTTTCAGAGGATTGGGTTGCTTGCAATCGCGGCATTGTAAGATGGCGACAGATGCACTCTTAGCCCCCCCCGGATCAGGGAAGGATCGTTCCTTCTTAACATAGATGGCCTCTTTGACTCCCCATTCAAACTAGCGTTCCTCCTTATCCAGGACGTGCACATCCTCATCCTTGAAAGAGTGGCCACTGGCCTGTAGATGGGTGTAGACTGCGGAGTCCTGGCCTGACGTGTTAGCTCTCCTGTGTTGTGCCACCCTGTTGGCCAGCATCTGTTTAGTTTCCCCAATGTACAAATCAGTCCTCCTCCAGTTAATGGTCACAGCCGTATTTGCATATGAAACTGGTCGTTGTTTTTGGTCGTTATGCAGCTGTAGTGTTTATAAGGGTGGGGATACCTGCAGTCCGTTTAGACTGAAGAGGTCACTTAGATGAGTGATGAAACCTATCTGTTAATAAACATTGTATCCAGATAAACTGATTCAACTTTCTTTGACCCAAATCATTCATTCCAAGGTCCGGAACAATAATACCACCACATAACTTAACATAGCATAACTTTGATGTTTTGTGAATTATTTGCTTGCACTCAAACATTTACCAAACCCATCTGTGTTCACCATGTTCACCAAAAACTGAGGGTGCACGAGAAGAGACAGAGTGTATGCAAAGTCAAAATCAGTGTGGCCTAATGTGTGGAAAACTAAATTCTGCATATCAAGGGCAGGTGCAGAATAGACAGAAGGTGATAGAATATGTGCTGCATGTCATCAAAGCAAATGGGAAATTTAACCTTAGTCACAGGGATAATAAACACGAGGCTGCACTTACCCTGGAAAACACAGCCTTGGACCATGGAAATGTTTTGGCGGTCCTGCTGCCGAGCAAGTGATGTCTACCTGCAAGGACACATAATGACTGCATTGGGAGGGCCATGACGCTTCACAAGACATCAGGTAATCGGAGTGGGTCTCTTGACAAATTCAATTTATAAGCAGGAGCAAATTCATTAATTTTGTTCATCTCTTGTTACAAAAAGAGAATTAAACAGGTAAGGTAAAGGAGGCAGGAGTTTTCATCAATTTAAAAGGATTTCAACTGAAGATGATATATCCAGAGACATCTGAATAGTGACACTTAGGTATGAAACTGAAGTTATCAGCACATGCTGACAGCTGTGGCTAGTTTGGAGGCATTTTTTCAGGACATTGGCAAAACAGATTGGGAACAGTTTTGTTTAAATGTACATTGTGCATTTATGTTACTGCAAGACTGCTTGCTTTGTTAAAACATTACACCAAATAGCACATGGGTCATAGATCACATGACTCATCAGAGATGTTATCTCAATTACTGTGAACTTAATAGTGGACCAGAATTACAGCAAAAGTTTTTGGATGTTCTATTTTCAAGTCCACAGTGTGACTCTGGCAGCATTCATCAGTCTGTGTGCAAAGGGCACCCTCAGTTTAGATTTTGAATGGCTTGATCCAAGAAGCATCCTGGAAATTAGGGATATGGGGCTTCAAACAGTAGCACTAGAAGGGCTTGCGAGCTGCCAGCTGAAGTTTGATGTGCCTGCTACAATTGGGGCTTTGTAGGCAGAGCTGACAAGCTTTGCAACACATTGGCAATAACGGAAAATGTCCCCTTTGGATGGGTTAGAAACTGGGGGAGGATGGGTACAATACGGATACTGAAAAGTGCTCTGATTTGCCGAGTACAAGTTCACAGAAGAAAAATAACATTGTGCAGTATACTGCCTTCTCATTATGACACAGATTGATGCTCAAAATGTAGATGACTTGAATTACAATTCTCTACCCCCTCTGTTTGCGACAGAAAGGTCACGAAGAGATTCTTCTTTTGTGGAGCATTCACAAGATACCAATATGGATCAGGGGCAGTTTTGTTCAATTCTCGACCTGTGGCTACAGAAAAGACATAGATACCCATGTACCAAAATCTAAAGAGCAATTCTGACAAGACTGCAGTGAAAAGTGAACAGACAAAGCCCCTGCTGGCCTTCTCCTTTATATGTCTCATCTTGGATAATTAAACTGTGATAACTGACATGACATGTTATGCACGCTGTAATTTTAAATCAGCTGGCTTCCAGGAAAAAAAAAGAAGTTATTTCTGTCTTATTATAGGCAAATTGGGCCCGTTGATGTAAATAATGGCATTCTGTGGGCTGGGCTTACCTGAATTCCAACATCCCACACAAGTAATGCTACAAGAGCCAACTTGCTACAAAATAGCCCAACTAAGGAAATTGATTTACCAATGTAGGTACACTACCGTTCAAAAGTTTGGGATCACCCAAACAATTTTGTGTTTTCCATGAAAAGTCACACTTATTCACCACCATATGTTGTGAAATGAATAGAAAATAGAGTCAAGACATTGACAAGGTTAGAAATAATGATTTGTATTTGAAATAAGATTTTTTTTACATCAAACTTTGCTTTCGTCAAAGAATCCTCCATTTGCAGCAATTACAGCATTGCAGACCTTTGGCATTCTAGCTGTTAATTTGTTGAGGTAATCTGGAGAAATTGCACCCCACGCTTCCAGAAGCAGCTCCCACAAGTTGGATTGGTTGGATGGGCACTTCTTTGAGCAGATTGAGTTTCTGGAGCATCACATTTGTGGGGTCAATTAAACGCTCAAAATGGCCAGAAAAAGAGAACTTTCCTCTGAAACTCGACAGTCTATTCTTGTTCTTAGAAATGAAGGCTATTCCATGCGAGAAATTGCTAAGAAATTGAAGATTTCCTACACCGGTGTGTACTACTCCCTTCAGAGGACAGCACAAACAGGCTCTAACCAGAGTAGAAAAAGAAGTGGGAGGCCGCGTTGCACAACTGAGCAAGAAGATAAGTACATTAGAGTCTCTAGTTTGAGAAACAGACGCCTCACAGGTCCCCAACTGGCATCTTCATTAAATAGTACCTGTTAGAGCCTGTTTGTGCTGTCCTCTGAAGGGAGTAGTACACACCGGTGTAGGAAATCTTCAATTTCTTAGCAATTTCTCGCATGGAATAGCCTTCATTTCTAAGAACAAGAATAGACTGTCGAGTTTCAGATGAAAGTTCTCTTTTTCTGGCCATTTTGAGCGTTTAATTGACCCCACAAATGTGATGCTCCAGAAACTCAATCTGCTCAAAGAAGTGCCCATCCAACCAATCCAACTTGTGGGAGCTGCTTCTGGAAGCGTGGGGTGCAATTTCTCCAGATTACCTCAACAAATTAACAGCTAGAATGCCAAAGGTCTGCAATGCTGCAAATGGAGGATTCTTTGACGAAAGCAAAGTTTGATGTAAAAAAAATCTTATTTCAAATACAAATCATTATTTCTAACCTTGTCAATGTCTTGACTCTATTTTCTATTCATTTCACAACATATGGTGGTGAATAAGTGTGACTTTTCATGGAAAACACAAAATTGTTTGGGTGATCCCAAACTTTTGAACGGTAGTGTATATCACAAACATTCATAGAAGGGTACCAGCAAGAGTTAAAGGGAAGGTTTACAAGATGGTAGTGAGACCAGCTGTGTTATATGGTTTGGAGACAGTGGCACCAATGAAAAGACAGGAGGCAGAGATGGAGGTGGCAGAGTTGAAGATGCTAAGATTTTCACTGGGAGTGATGAAGGACAGGATTAGGAATGATTATATTAGAGGGACCGCTCAAGTTGGATGGTTTGGAGACAAAGCAAGAAAGGCAAGATTGAGATGGCTTGAACATGTGTGGAGGAGAGATGCTGGGTATATTGGGAGAAGGATGCTGAATATGGAGCTGCCAGGGAAGAGGAAAAGAGGAAGGCCAAAGGGGAGGTTTATGGATGTGGTGAGAGAGGACATGCAGGTGTGGCTGGTGTGACAGAGGAAGATGCAGAAGACAGCAAGAAATGGAAATGGATGATCTGCTGTGGCGACCTGTAACGGGAGCAGCCGAAAGTAGTAGTAGTAGGAATTGGATAGCCCCAAATGTGACCTTAGCTCTTCACAAACTTCTGTTATTCTGAGATTCAGATCTCAAAGTAACACGTGGTTATGAAATGCTGAGGTCACATATGAGGGTAGAAGTCAGGCCAAGTTATGACCGGGCCACTTCAGCGGACATGTTTTTGATGATGGCGCAGCACGTTGGCTGTACCACCGGTCTCCTCCCTTTTCCCCTATTTACTGACAAAGTTCAAGTGCTACAAACGGTGTGCATGTATACAAAAGGCATTCTCTGCGATCAGGGGTGGTAGAAAGTGTAGCGAATTCAGGGGGCAGCCGGGAAGCGAACCCGATCGCCCTCGCACCACGTACCCAGCGGTTTCTGGACTGTCCCTGAGGTTCTAACATAGTTCCTAACAAGGTCCGAACAGCGCTCCGAACAAGTCACGTGATATAAACAACGTCATGCCCGCTAAATTTGGATGAAGTAAAAAATTGAAGTAGCTAACGTCAGGCTAACTTTGTTACAGTAATACAGTAAAGTTAATCAAGGACCCGAGCAGTTACGGACTGTGGTTCATTATATATTGCTGGAGCTGTCACAGTAAATTTGTTCCGGCCGGTGAAAAAGTTCCGGATGATGTGAAAATGGCGTTCTAATCAGCTGTTCGGTATGGGTGGCAGCGTTGCTAGGGAGGTTACTATGAAAGGTGGCTGGTGAGCGCTCGTCCATTAACGTGAGGTTTTTTGCTTGTCACGAGACGTCATTTCACCTCAGACTAAAGGAGTGCGAGTTGGACAGACGCATATCTCCCACCTCTGGCTATATTTGCTGTTTTCAAAGACCACTGCATTGCTTTTGTGGACATAATCCTCATCAGTTCTACTGTTATTTATATTATTGACAAGCGATTTAAATCAGCGTTGCTTTTTAATACTTTGGTGTCTGTAAACTTAACAGTTAGCTAGTCTCTACCGATCGCGTTAGCTATAGTCAGACATTAGCTTGCTAGCAGCTAGATTCTTCAACATATAGTTAGACGGCTATCTTACTAACACTGTATAACTTAACAACCTGTCAGTCATTTGCAAGCAGTGTGGCCAGGAAAATGTTTACAGAAGTCTAATATTTAAACTTTTAAAATGTTAACAAGTTAAGTTGCTCTTTATAACTTTTTTACCTTCATGTTTAATAAACTGATCAAATGCATTTCATTTCATCGTTCATGATTTCATTACACACTTAATGCATTGCTTTGGTGCATGCTGCCACCTACAGTAGGCTATAGGAGTGTCCAAAGCGGTACATTAGGATCTTGCCACAGAATAGCTTCGAATCCCGCAAGAGATATGAAAATAAAAGTGATGATATCCCTTGCAATAAGTGCGGAAGTGTGTGAAAACAAGGTTAAAAAGATAAATGAGTAGAGAAGAAATGGATATATTGTATGTTTTTTCCTCCTTTTCTTTTCTCTCTCCCCCCTCCCTTCCTCCCCCCCCCCCCTCCCCAGCAGTCCCTTTTGCCCCGAGGTGACCCTTTTGCCCCATTTTCTAGACTGCCTCCGAGGTCCTAACACCCTAACATCCACATCCTAACAAGGTCCGAACAGCGCTCCGAACAAGACACGTGATATAAACTGTATTGATATGACAAGTACATGCAGTATCACTTCATGTTATCCCGCTGCACCAGTAGGTGGCAGTAGCGTAAGGTTGTCGTGCCATCCTAGTTTTATATGTGGAAAGAGCGACGAATAAAAACACTCTGAACCAAGACTCCGGTGTGCAAGCCTCGTCAATACATGGTACCAGGAGACAAATTAAATTGAAAGGACGGACAAGGAACTCCCTTCGTCAGCCAGACGAGTTAAAGTTGACTGGGAACGTCGACGAAAACTGGAAAGCTTTCAAGCAAAGTTTTGAACTGTATACTCTTGCTATCGGTCTAAAAGACGACGAAGAAAAGCCGAAAATAGCATTGTTGCTAACTGTAGCAGGACGCGCCGCACTGGATGTGTACAACACGTTTGTTTTTGCGGATGCGGAAAAAGACAAGTATGAGGCTGTAATAACGAAATTTGACCAGTACTGCAGACCGAGATAAAACGTGACCTACGAAAGGTATGTTTTCAGAAGTCGTCTCCAAACGGAGTCAGAGTCAATTGAACAGTATGTCACGGACTTACGGCTAAAAAGTCGTTCGTGTAACTTCGGGACATTATGTGAATCCCTGATCACAGATCAAATAGTGATTGGAGTGAGGGACAAGAACGTGAGGATGCAACTTCTCAAAGACACGGACCTCGCGCTAGAGAAGGCAATAAAGATTTGCCAAACGTTTGAAAGCACGAGGATGCAAATAAAGACTTTTGACAACGGCGCCGCGGCCGAAACAGCTGAGGTGGATGCTGTGCGGCTGAAAGAAAAGAGAAAAAGCAACGTCAAGTCTAACAGAGCAGCGCCTCAACAGCAGGAGAGCGCGGGCTGCAATCGGTGTGGCAACAGGCACGCGCCTAACCAGTGCCCAGCCTTCGGTAAGGACTGCAGAAAGTGCGGAAGTAAAAATCACTTCGCCAAATGTTGCTTCACAAAGAAGAAAGTGCAGCTTGTGGAGAACAAGGGTGACAGCAGCAGTGCTGAGGATGGGACACCGTTCTTCGTGGAAACAGTCACGCTCGTGGATGAAGTGAGTGACAAGAGAGGAAGAAGAGCCTCCAATCTACGTCGACCTGGTGAATCATGCCGAGAGCACTAGAGGACGAATGGATAGCGCAGGTGGATGTGAACGGCACAGATGTTTCACTGAAACTGGACACAGGGGCGCAGGTAAATATCCTACCAATGAAAAACGTTTACAGACTGAGAAAAAAGCCCAAGGTCCGTGATAAAAAGGTAAATCTAAGAACTTATGATGACAAGCCTATACCTACAAAGGGAGTGTGTAGAGCTAACCTATCTTGCAATGGTAAAAAGGTGAATGCACTTTTTGTCCTTGTAGATGGGGAAAGGCAAGCACTACTGGGGTTGAAAGCCTGCATAGCTTTAGGACTAATAAAAAGAGTCCATGTCATTAACACAGAGAAAATGACACAAAAGCAGACAGCAGAAGCCAAATAATTGGGTTAAAGAATGCAGAGAGGTGTTCAAAGGAATAGGCCGCTTGCCAGATGAACACAAAGTTAAGCTGAGGGCTGATGCACAGCCAGTCGTACACCTAGCAAGGAAAGTGCCAGTTGCACTCAAAAAGAGGCTGAGAGCGAAGCTAGATACCCTGATAGAAAACATAGTCAGGAAGATTGACGAGCCAACAGAATGGGTTAATTCCCTAGTCATACTAGAAAGCCAGTCGTACACCCAGCAAGGAAAGTGCCAGTTGCACTCAAAAAGAGGCTGAGAGCGAAGCTAGATACCCTGATAGAAGAAAACATAGTCAGGAAGATTGACAAGCCAACAGAATGGGTTAATTCCCTAGTCATACTAGAAAAGTCTGAGACTGTGCATAGATCCCAAGGATTTAAATAAAGGGATTCAGCGCGAGCATTACAGGTTACCAACCAAATCAGACATAACCAGTGCTATGAGTGGAGCACACTTCTTCTCCAAACTCGATGCCTCATCTGGTTTCTACCAAATAGTGCTAGATGAAGAGAGTGCCAAGTTGTGCACATTCAATACACCATTCGGGAGGCATTGTTTCTTCAGACTACCTTTTGGTATAAGTTCTGCCCCCGAAGTATTCCACAAAACTATACAGCAGCTGTTTGATGGAATAGAAGGGGTTGGTGTATTCATTGATGATGTGGTGACAGGCTTTGAAGAGTGCTCAACAAAGCACAAGAAGCAGGTTTAAAACTGAACAAAAAGAAGTGCCAATTTGGTGTGAGTGACATAACTTACCTGAGGGAAAAGCTATCAGAAGCTGGGGTGCAGCCGGACCCCGAGAAAATCCGAGCTATAGCAGAAATGCCCATACCAGAAGACAAGAAGGACCTGCAAAGAGCCTTAGGTTTAGTAAACTACCTAGGGAAATTTATTCCTAACTTATCATCTAACACGAGGGCATTGAGAAGCCTGCTAGAGGCAGACACAGTGTGGCAGTGGACTGCAGAGCATGTGAGTGAGTGGGAGTGTTTAAAGGACACTGACAAAAGAGCCTGTCCTGAGATTCTATGATGAAGAAAAGCCACTTAAAGTTTCCACAGATACTTCCAAAGCCGACCTAGGTGCTGTGCTACTCCAAAAACATGACACAGAGTGGTTAACAGTAGCATATGCCTCCTGCACTATGACATCAGCGGAGAGGAATTTTGCACAAATAGAAAAGGAGACATTAGGGGCAGTGTACGGCTGTGAGAAGTTTCATGAGTACGTATATGGGAGGTCAGCTATTTTAGAGACAGATCACATACCTCTAATAGCCATATCTCAGAAACCACTAGGAGATGCGCCACCGCGTATACAGCGTCTAATGCTACGTCTCAAAAAATACGACTTGAAGTTCGAGTTCACACCTGGCAAACACTTAATAGTAGCTGATACATTAAGCAGGGCCAGCTTGCAGCCTGACAAAACTACTACTGAGGATGATGTGCAAATCCATGTGGTTTATGTCAGAACACAAATGCCAGTGTCAAAAGCAAAATGGACAGAAATAGCTAAAGAAACTCAGGAGGATGAAACACTTAAGAGTGTGATCAAACAGATTAGCTTACCTGGCAAAGTGAAACTAGTCAAGCCATACCAGCACTTTAAGGGTGAGTTATCTGTGGTGGATGGGGTTCTGTTAAAGGGCACACAGATAGTAGTCCCCACCTCCATGAGATCACAAATGCTGAAGTTAGTGCACGAGGGACACTTGGGTATTGAAAAGTGTAAGAGACGTGCATGTGATGTTCTGTATTGGCCGAACATGCATAGAGACATTCAGACATTGGTGCAACGCTGTGAGGTCTGCCAGCGACATCAATACCAACAGCCTAAAGAGCCAATGATGCCACATGATAAACCACTGGAGAATGGACTTTCACCAGCAGAGATGCTCATGAAAAGGAAGCTGAGGACCAGGCTTCCAGCAGCAAAACTGAGGATGGAGCACAGTGTGTCAAACATTCCTAAAGAGTGTCAGATCAACGCTTACAACAGAACAGCAGTGCCACTGAAACCCCTGGCCCAAGAGGAAATTGTGCAGGTCAGATGTGATGGACAGTGGGGACCACTGGCTAAAGTGATTAAAGAGACAACACCAAGGTCATATGAGGTCATCACAGAGCATGAACTGACACTTAGGCGAAACAGGAGACACCTGCTCAAGGTGCCTCAGAGGAATATCGAGATTATGGATAATAACACCAAGGATATGGCAGCTCAAGGACAAAGCGAACAACCGAACGTGACAAAACAACCGAATGTGACAAAACAACTGGATGTGACAATCCTGCCTGAGGAAACGAATGAAAGAAACCAAGAGCAGTGATACTACACTGAGAGAACGGCCTAAGAGAAACCAAAAAGACTGATTGAAGAAATGTGAAAAAAAAAACATTGTAAAGAGCATGTAAAAGAAATGAGAAATGTGTATACATGGGCCTACAGTAAAATGTTTTGTTTATAATTGAGTGAGTTGCTCAATGAATTTATGTTATAGTTTTGCAATGTAAAAGGAGAAATTTTGGGTTAATTAAAAAAGACGGCTATGGTTCATAGCATGTTATCTGTTTTTATTTTCTTAAAAAAAAGGAAAGATGCATTGATATGACAACTACATGCAGTATAGTTCGAGAGTCAGCGTGACGTCACAACAACAAACAACCTTCTTCCGGGTGGCTAGCTTCGCGGAGTGCAATGTTTACACAACACAGAAGGCAGAGTCGAAACGCGTCTGTAGCAAGGAGTCTGTAAGGTTCGTCCCATGTGTGTATGAAATAAAGAGCATAATAAAGTAATTTTGAGTGCAGATTAAATTAAACTATTGTTTTTGTGTTCATTTTATCTTCGACTTGCTGTGAATAACGTGTGTAAACATCAATACAAAAGTATGTTAGATTATGCTCTCTAGCCTAGCTAACGTTATTTGTGTTGGAGCCTAGTCCAACAGTGGGGCAATCAGCTCAAACCGGTCTCGAGGCATAATATGCCTATGTCCCTTCTCGAGACATATCTCTCGAGACATTTGTCCACCTCTGGACGTTTTGCTCCTAACGGACATTTGGGACATGTTTGGATCGCCTAGCTGAATGAGAGGTAAGGAAGTGTTCGCGACTAATTAATTAATAATTATGTTGAAACAAAAATAAAGTAGTAGGCCTAGCTATAGAAAGCTGGGTGTTTCATAAACAATATATGTTGTGTTCATTAGTAATGACGCGATCGGGGATTTATGTTACTTTGACTGATGTAAAATGTAGTTAACGTTAGCTAGCGGCTGAAACGCATACACAATCTCCCACTACACAACGGCAACAATGTTAATGTTTACCTGTAATAAAATGTCTCCCACAAATCCGGTCATGAATGGATGGTTTCCATCCTCCTCCCAGTTCAGCACAAGCAAGTCCTCCTGGCAATTTCACTAACTTTGTAACGTTAGCAGTGCTCTTCGTCCGTTGTACCCTCTGTACCCACAGACTACGTTGGGTAGATTTAGATTAATCTGATGGAAAACGAAAAAAGCCTAAAAACTTGTTTGACGGGGTACATTTGGCATTACAGCCCCACGCACAGCACGATTTCGGCATTTGGAAAATTAATTTGTCTGTTCAACTAGTGCTATCTAACCGTTATGTACGTCAGCCACTAGGCACTACCCAGCTACTAGAATCCACCCGGAAGTAGCTTGGCGCTCTTTGTTTACAAACATTCTGATCTCCCCGCGCAATCACTCTACTTCCGCTATCTAGTAGATCACAGATAAGTAAGATTAACACAGTGTTGCCACCTACAGGCCAACCCTCGTAACATCTCCCTTCACGTAACAAATGAAAGTGATTCTCAGAGATATAAAATTTAATCAGTGAATTCTTTCAATGGCTACTCAAAAAACAAGTAACAATAACTCAGATGATAAACATTACCTTATCAAACTTTTAGTCCTTGCAGTGGCTACTCAAGAAACAATGAACAGTAAATCAGGTGATAAATATTACATTCTCATGCCTCTCTCTCTCTCTTTTTTTTTTATAAGTCCATGTTCAAGTCACATAGTCTTTGGTGTACCTCTCTGGAGGCCTGATGTTGTTCCTGGTCCTTGTTTGGCTGAGACCTTGAGGCTCAGGGTCTGCAGCCTGGGCTGTGTTTTCAGCCAGTGCTGGAGCGTGACCCTCTGGATCGTCAGCCACTACAGCTCCACCCCAGCCCGGTCATCATCCTCTTCAGGGTTCTCAGGCAGTGAAGGTCTGAGTGTTTCGTCCACTGGGCAGATGTGTTTCCTGTTTCTTCGGTATGTTTTACCATGTACCAGCACCTCATATGATCTGTCACTCTTCTGGTCAGTGCAGATTCCAAGGGACCATGCACTGTTAGGCACGTTGGGTCGTAGCAAGACTCGGATTGGCTCCCCTTGAATGATCACAAGCATATCATGGGCATGTGCATCATAGTGGTGCTTGGAAATAAGCCCCTTTCTGTGCTTCTTCGTGACCAAATTTTGCACTACCCGAGGTTGAAGCAGAAGATCTTTGGAGGGCAGGGGTGTGCGCATGCATCTGCACATGAGTCGCTGAGCCGGGGAGCTGTCAAGTCCCTCCGTTGGAGTGTTTCTCCAATGCTAACGCTGCCTTCCATGGGTCCTCTCCTGCCAGCACCGCCTTTTTCAGTATTGTTTTGGCTATTTTGACAGCGGACTCTGCGTTGCCATTGCTTTGGCTGTGGTATGGTGATGATGTTACGTGTCGGAAGTCCCAGTCATTTGAGAAGGTCTGAAAGTCAAGTCCAGAGAAGGGGGGGGCATTGTCTGAGATGACAGTGTGAGGGATGCCATGTCGGCTGAAGTGCTGTTTGCAGCGATCGATGATGGTAGATGCTGTGGTGT